>NC_140254.1:8945586-8948086 GCF_949987555.1 Borostomias antarcticus
GATGATCCAGCCTCCCCCTGCTGTTGTTATATTGGTTTGACAGCTGGCTGATAGAAGCCCTTAATGGATGGGATATTGTAAGATATGGACCAATATGGTCATTAGCTACTGTGTGTGTGTGTGTGTGTGTGTTTCTCGTTGGCTCTCCTACGCCTTCATGCTGGCCGCCTGATAGGTAGCCTGGCTCCTCTCCTTTCTTCTCCTCTCTTAATCTCTCATCTCTCATTACTTCTCCTCTCTTTTCCTCTCCTTTTCTCTTCTCCCTTCTCTCATATCCCTAGCCCAACTTAATCCAACGTCGTTGATTCAGACAAAAACAATCCAATATTGTTTTATTTGTTTTGCTGTATGTCTGGAGTGCATTTTCTGTGTCACTCAAACCCAGGGCATGGGTCACACATGGGTCACACATGGGTCACACACCCCTCCGGGCAGAGAACATGCGTGGGTCACACACCCCTCCAGGCAGAGAACATGCGTGGGTCACACACCCCTCCGGGCAGAGAACATGCCTGGGTCACACACCGCTCCGGGCAGTCAGGGATCAACCACAGGAGCACAACTTCACAGTCATTTTTGGGGGGAGGGGGCGTTTTCTTTCCTAATCCATTCTTTTCTGTTTTAATTTTGATGGAGAAATAAAAATAGGGTTTAGTTCCTGCCAGGGCTTTGTGATGTTATATTATTATGATATGAATGAACTCACTGACTCACAGGCGTCAGGCCTATTCTGGGTTGAGAACACTGGAGGAGGAGGGAGAGGAGGACAGGAGGAGGAGGAGGGAGAGGAGGACAGGAGGAGAGGGAGAAGGGGGAGAGGAGGAGGAGAAGGAGGGAGAGGAGGGAGCAGAGGAGGAGAGGAGGAGGAGGAGGGAGAGGAGGAGAGAAGGAGGAGGAGGGAGAGGAGGAGGGAGAGAAGGAGGAGAGGAGGACAGGAGGAGAGGAGGAGAAGGGTGTAGAGGAGGAGGAGAAGGAGGGAGAGGAGAGAGTAGAGGAGGAGGAGGAGGGAGAGGAGGAGGAGAAGGAGGAGAGGAGGAGGGGGGAGAGGAGGGAGAAGAGGAGAGGAGGGGAGGAGGAGGGGGAGAGGAGGGAGAGGAGGGAGGGAGGAGGGAGAGGAGGAGGAGAAGGAGGGAGAGGAGGGAGAAGAGGAGGAGAGGAGGGGAGGAGGGGAGGAGGAGAGGAGGAGGAGGAGGGAGAGGAGGAGGAGGAGAAGGAGGAATAAAAATAATTTTGATGGAGGAATAAAAATAGGGTTTAGTTCCTGCCAGGGCTTTGTGATGTTATATTATTATGATATGAATGAACTCACTGACTCACAGGCGTCAGGCCTATTCTGGGTTGAGAACACTGGAGGAGGAGGGAGAGGAGGACAGGAGGAGGAGGAGGGAGAGGAGGACAGGAGGAGAGGGGGAGAAGGGGGAGAGGAGGAGGAGGAGGGAGAGGAGGGAGCAGAGGAGGAGAGGAGGGGAGGAGGAGGAGGGAGAGGAGGAGAGAAGGAGGAGGAGGGAGAGGAGGAGAGGAGGAGGAGGAGGGAGAGAAGATGGAGAGGAGGACAGGAGGAGAGGAGGAGAAGGCTGTAGAAGAGGAGGAGGAGAAGGAGGGAGAGGAGGGAGCAGAGGAGGGAGAGGAGGAGGAGAAGGAGGAGAGGAGGAGGGGGGGAGAGGAGAAGGAGGGAGAGGAGGGAGAAGAGAGGAGGAGAGGAGGAGGGAGAAGAGGAGGGGAGGAGGGAGAGGAGGAGGAGAAGGAGGGAGAAGAGGAGGAGAGGAGGGGAGGAGGAGAGGAGGAGGAGGGAGAGGAGGAGGAGAAGGAGGAGAGGAGGGGGAGGGAGGAGAAGCAATGTGGAACAGAAGCAGGTGTCTCAGCCAGGATTGAGAAAGCTAGTAGTGTACCATCACATTTCCCTGGAGTCATTTGGGTAGCTTTTCTGCTTCCCAAGTTTGAAGGACAAACACATTGTTTGTTTGTATAACAACAATTTGTGTTTGTACACAGCAAAACCAATTTAACAATAAAGCCTACATTTCGTTTGTTTTAATTAAGAAGTGTGATGAGCGACTGTGTGCTCTAAAAACTTTTATTTGCTGTTTGTTGGTTTTGTTAGAGTTCATGACTAATGAGGGTTGTTCAGAAAATGAATGTTGTTCAATTATGTTTTATTATAATCCTGAATTCTTAATTCATTATCTGATTTTAAGATGCATGTCTGTACCAAAACAACATGAAGAGGAAGTCACACTCCTAGAACTAAGAAGTAGAACATTTTCCTTCATGTTTTTTTTTCTTTTAATTTTAAATAATTTTAATCGTTAAAATGTAATCACAACACTCCTTTACACCTAAGCTTCTATGAGATAACAAGCTGCAGACAGGCAGATATAATATGCAATATGCATATGTACTTAAAGCAGCCCAACATAGGATGTGGTATTTTTGTGATTTGGCGCCCCCTACAGGTTCACTTTTGCACAACAGTCGTAAAATTGTTCAGTACAGCTGCACG
>NC_140254.1:8955586-8959061 GCF_949987555.1 Borostomias antarcticus
GATGTGTCTCGGATACCCAGATAAAGCTAGATATGACTCAGTTGACAGCAGGGGTCAAATACTAGCTAGCTAAGAGAAAAACTACCCGAAGCTAATTCAAAGTAGTTGATCTTTGCCATCCTAAAATTATTTTGGTCCTAATATCCACAAATAAGCTAGGTAGCTGAATACATTTTTCCCAGCATGCTATTGATAGCTAATGTGACCTAGCTAGAAACTAACAGTGTATCCTAGCCATGGATGTATGGAACATTGCTAAGTACCCATATGTTCCTTGGCCCATACTACACCCCTCCACCGAGTTTCATGAACATCGGTCTGGTGGTTCTTGCGTAATCCTGCTAAGGAACTATCACGTGCCCGATAACATACTGTTGCTAACCTCCTCCGTCGGAGTTATAAAAATTATAAATATTGACATTTATTGATGTTTGCCTTCCAACATATTCTCTCTTTTTCCTGATGCAGTATAATAAAACAAAAAAATGGATAGAGAGTGTAAGAAGGTAAATACCAGTAGTCTAGGACTTTATCGGTCGCTATGTCCTTTGTGTCTAATCAGATCTGCAGCCAAACCTGGTTTGAAGTTGATTAGCTATGGACAGGGGAGCGAGGGAGGGGGGGAGGAAAAGAGAGAGGGAGAGAGAGAGAGAGAGAGAGAGAGAGAGAGAGAGGGAGAGAGAGAGAGGGAGATAAAGAGAGAGAGAGGGAGAGAGAGGGAGAGAGGGAGAGAGAGGGAAAGAAAGAGAGAGAGATGTACGAATAATGTAATTGGAGCAGCTGGCTCGGAGCATTGGGGGCTGAATGTCTTTTGAAGGAGCCTCAGAGGCTGTAGTCCCAGTCCCTCACACACACACACACCCGTACACACACACACATACACAGGGGGGGGGGGGGGGGGGGGACGGAGCAGTAGAGGGATAGAGAGAGGAGTGGAGGAGGCTGGGGTCAGAAGGGAGGGATGGTTTACAAAGAGGGAATCTCTGTTTCCGACACAGCCATGCTGGCTAATTCAAAATCAATACCAGTCCTGTTTATCACTGTTCTCTCTCTCCCTCACTCTGTCTCTCTCTCCCCCTCTCTATCTCTCTCCCCCTTTCTATCTCTCTCTATCTCTCTCCCTTTCTCTCCCTCTGTCTCTCTCTCTCCCTCTCTATCTGTCTCTCTCTCCCCCTCTCTATCTCTCCCTGTCTCTCTCTATCTCTCTGTCTCTCTCTCCCCCTCTCTGTCTCTCTCTGTCTCTCTGTCTCTCTCTCCCTTTCTCTCCCTGTCTCTCTCTCTCCCTTTCTCTCTCTCTGTCTCTCTCCCCCTCTCTATCTCTCTCTCTCTTTCTCTCTCCCTTTCTCTCTCTCTGTCTCTCTCTCCCTTTCTCTCTCTCTCCCTTTCTCTCTCTCTCTCTCTGTCTCTCTCCTTTTCTCTCTCTCCTTTTCTCTCTCTCTGTTTCTCTCTCCATATATTCTGAAAATAACAAATCCCAGCACGGTGCAATTGGCTGAGCCACTCAACTCTAATTGAATGGGTCACTCTCAATCATTCCATCTCATCACAAACACACACACACACACACACACACACACACACACACACACACACACACACACACACACACACACACACACACACACACATGTTACGTCACTTGTGATGTTAAGTCACTTGTTTTAGAAATAAGATGCACTTGTGAGTTCTGGCAAGTAGTAGTACATTGGCTTTTCCAACGTTGAATGCAATTATTGTTAGTCGCTTTGGATAAAAGCGTCTGCTAAATGACTGTAATGTAATGTAATGTAATGTTAGCATACACACACTTGTGGATGGTGACGTGAGCACACACAGATGCATACATACTGTACACACAGGCTCACACTGGGCACTGAACATAACAGCCTCTTTCACATCCAGCTCTCACTGTGCCATTACATTACATTACAGTCATTTAGCAGACGCTTTTATCCAAAGCGACTAACAATAATTGCATTTAACGTAGGAAAAGCCAATGTACTACTATTTGCCAGAACTCACAAGTGCATCTCCTTTCTAAAACAAGTGACTAAGAGCTGCATAATCTAGTGCTGAAGGCAAAGTGCAAGAATAGCAATTGAAAATACAATCACAGCGAAGGGGCCCAAATCCAATAATTGTGCTTATTTCTCTGTTTCCATGATCCCGTTCTCTCCCGTGCTTGGCTCCTGTGGGCAGAGTGAATGGAGAACCGTATGGGCGTGTCACAGTCATGAGGTCCATTCACAATAACTTCTGTGAACAAGCTGTTATATTCGTGGACACCGATGACAATCGCATTTTGAACCTGATGCTGATTGGCCCGCGCAGATAGTGGGCTGTGCTTGGAGGCTGATTTGGCCTCTGATTGGTCACTGACCGCAGATTTCCACTTTTCTAGTATTACTAACGAGTCCTGCACTCTAGCGAGCTGTCTGTAGCATATCTGGCACAACTTTCTCCCACGTTAACTCCCACTTCATGGAGGTTCGTATTACACAAACGGCAAAAGTGTATTACCTAAATTCGTTTTTCATTTAGTCCTGACTATACGCTCCCGATGAAATAATATTCAAATGCAGCTGGATCTGAAAGGTGGGCTAATATGCCGGCTCCGCCCCTCTGCCCATGTTTGGTGGCGCTTGACCCTTGACCCTGAATGGTAGCTGTAGAGTTGTGAACAGGCTGTCCGTCCGTACGGCTGCCTCAGAGGCCTCCATCATCAGCTGGAATTGATTGTATTTGAAAAAACATCAAAAATACATAAAGCTGTACTCCACTGGGCATCAATACATCCATTACAGCCTCATGTGAAGAGGATAAGAACACAATAAAGTCTACCGACGTATTTCTACACTGGCAAGCAAGATGTGCAACACGTACAAAGTTGAGAGCAAAACAGCAAAGACATCTGTACAAAAACATTGACCCTGATTCAAAGAAATATGATACAATCGTACGATCCGTAATTTACGATTTACAAAGGCTCCCTGTAGTCTCTCTGTGGTCTCTCTGTGGCCTCTCTGTGGTCTCTCTGTGGTCTCTCTGTGCTCTCTCTGTGGCCTCTCTGTGGTCTCTCTGTGCTCTCTCTGTGCTCTCTCTGGTCTCTCTGTGGTCTCTCTGTGGTCTCTCTGTGGTCTCTCTGTAGTCTCTCTGTGGTCTCTCTCTGTGGTCTCTCTGTGGTCTCTCTGTGCTCTCTCTGTGGTCTCTCTGTGCTCTCTCTGTGGTCTCTCTGTGGTCTCTCTGTGCTCTCTCTGTGCTCTCTCTGTGCTCTCTCTCTGTGGTCTCTCTGTGGTCTCTCTGTGCTCTCTCTGTGGTCTCTCTGTGGTCTCTCTGTGCTCTCTCTGTGCTCTCTCTGTGCTCTCTCTGTAGTCTCTCTGTGGTCTCTCTGTGCTCTCTCTGTGGTCTCTCTGTGCTCTCTCTGTGCTCTCTCTGTGCTCTCTCTCTGTGGTCTCTCTGTGGTCTCTCTGTGCTC
>NC_140254.1:8959261-8984261 GCF_949987555.1 Borostomias antarcticus
CCCCGTGGTTGTGCGGCGTACGTCGGCGGCGCTCTCATTGGCTGTGTCGGCCAATCAGGCGCCGGGTGTGTAAGCCAGTCAGAGGGGAGAGTTATACGGCCTACAGGAGACCATAGCACCAGACCATGGCCTTGAGGGTGAGGGGAGTTATAGCCAGGGGGTTCCATATAGCATGGTCCTGGGTTAGACACACACCCGCACACACACACACACACACACACACACACACACACACACACACACACACACACACACACACACACACACACGTTGACCCAATCAAACCTCCTTTCTCTTCACCCATCATTCATTGGCTAATGTCTCCCCTCTCTACTCACCTGTCAAAATCTTGCTGCTGCAACTCCTTTTTTTCTCCCTCCTTCGTGGAGAAATTCAGCCACCTCAGCACTCCATCTCCACGCCCTGCACACACACACACACACACACACACACACACACACACGCACACACGCATCCCACCCCACCACCCCCCCAGGCAATGAGATTTAATGACGAGCGACCTGGTTTAGTATTAGCCAGTGTGTTTACAGCTATCAACGACACACACGCGCACGCACAGACACACACACACACACACACACACACACACTGACACATCCATGGATGTGTGTGTGTGTGTGTTCCTGCATGGTTTAGGGATGAGTATTAATGCATTGTGTTTGCAGAGACTGACACTGCCCCCTTCCTCTCTCATCATTAGTGTGTGTGTGTGTGTGTGTGTGTGTGTGTGTGTGTGTGTATGTGTGTGTGTGTGTGTTTGACCACTCTTCATTTCCTCTCACTTCTCTTTCTGCTTTCACACCATTACCACCTCTCCCATCGTCCTCTCTCACTCCTTTTTAATCTATCTGTTTTTTCCCTCCTCGTCTCTCCCTTCCTCACTCTCTTCTCTCTCTTTCTCCCATACCTCTCTACACTCTCTCTTCCCTCCTCTCTCCACTCTCTCTCCAGTCCTTCTCTCCACTCTCTCTTCTGGCTCTCTCTCTCTCCTCCCTCTCCCCTCCCAACCCCCCCTCTCTCTCCTCCTCCCTCCCCCCCTCTCTCTCCTCCTCACTCCCCCCTCTCTCCTCCTCCCTCTCTCCCCCTTCTCTCTCTCCTCCTCCCTCTCTCCCCCCTCTCTCTCTCCTCCTCCCTCTCTCCTCTCCTCCCCCCTCTCTCCTCCTCCCTCTCTCCTCTCCTCCCCCCCTCTCTCCTCCTCCCTCTCTCTCCCCTCTCTCTCTCCTCTCCCCCCCTCTCTCTCCCCCCTCTCTCTCTCCTCCTCCCTCTCTCTCCCCCCCCTCTCTCCCCCCCTCCTCTCTCTCTCCTCCCTCTCTCATTGTGTGATGCAGACTTTCCCTGGAGTGCTGATGGGATAATTGGAAGCAGAGGTTTATCATTGGAATGATGCTGGGGTCACCCAGGTGGAAAGCACTGTTAATAGACCCCAGCTCTGCCCCACATACACACACACATACACACACACACACACACACACACACACACACACACACACACACACACACACACTCACATGCACACACACTCACTCACATGCACACACACACACACACACACACACACACCCTTAATTCTTTCTCTCTTTGGAGACCTGCTCCAGACAGGTGCAGTCTACTGGGGGAGACCAGAGACCGTTATACTCTACCCACGTTCCCCCCTTCACCTCTCTCCGTCCTGTCTCACCCCTCCATCCCCTAGCCTGTCCCTCTGGACCCTGTCCCTCTGGACCCCGCTCCGTAGACAGCGCTCGACCTCAGTTGGACGACGGCCTGGTTAAACCAACATGTGTCCCGTAGTTAAAGTGCATATCAGAGCGCTATTCCGGTCCATGCTGTATTCTGCAGTGGCTATGGCCCTGCTGCATCTGTTGCCTCTGTGCGCATGCCTTTGTGTGGTCGCTTATGTAAAGTGTGTGTGTGTGTGTGTGTGTGTGTGTATGCCCACAACACCCCCAAAAATCCCTTAATGAACTGAAGGAAATGCAGACTCCATACACTCACTTACTTGAACACACAGTGTACTGCAGGTTGCAGGCGCACGCGCGCGTGTGTTGGTGAGTGTGCAGTGTTTGTGTGTGTGTGTGAGTGTTGATGAGTGTGCAGCGTGTGTGTGCAGCATGCTCAATGAAACGTTTTGTCCTTTGTCCTCAGCTATAAGAGATCACACAGGCTGACACCTCTGGGGGCTTGTAGGTCACTCCAGCTGATTTGTCTAGCAAATACACACCTCAACCATTTTCAAACAATCTGCAGCCTGTGACATTCGCTAGAGGGCTTTTCAGTTATCTATGAATATTTCATTGTTGCATTTTCTCAAGGGAGGTTAATTGGAAGGCAACATTATCATATCTATGGCAGGCTACATGTTGCTAGTTGGCAGTAGTGTTACTTGCTAGTAGTAGGCTACATGTTGCTAGTTAGCAGTAGTGTTAGTTGCTAGTAGTAGGCTACATGTTGCTAGTTAGCAGTAGTGTTACTTGCTAGTAGTAGGCTACATGTTGCTAGTTAGCAGTAGTGTTAGTTGCTAGTAGTAGACTACATGTTGCTAGTTAGCAGTAGTGTTAGTTGCTAGTAGTAGACTACATGTTGCTAGTTAGCAGTAGTGTTAGTTGCTAGTAGTAGGCTACATGTTGCTAGTTAGCAGTAGTGTTACTTGCTAGTAGTAGGCTACATGTTGCTAGTTAGCAGTAGTGTTAGTTGCTAGTAGTAGACTACATGTTGCTAGTTAGCAGTAGTGTTAGTTGCTAGTAGTAGGCTACATGTTGCTAGTTAGCAGTAGTGTTACTTGCTAGTAGTAGGCTACATGTTGCTAGTTAGCAGTAGTGTTACTTGCTAGTAGTAGGCTACAATTCCTAACGACCTGAAAGTTATATTGCAATAAAGTATTGAATCTTGAATCTTACATGTTGCTATTTAGCAGTCGTGTTTCTTGCTAGTAGTAGGCTACTTGTTGCTAGTGGTAAGTGTCAGTTGCTGACCTATAAACATGAAAGCTCTCACCGTTTCTTATGCTGATTAGAATGTTGAGTGGACTTACTTGTGCGATATTCACTTCCTGCATTTGGGGATTTAATATGTTTAGTGAGGTTTGCTGTTTCTTTTAGAAAATAGTTTCACGTCATACCAACATACCCCTGTAAGAAGAAGCCACTAACAGGTTTATTTATTATCCTGACGTTGGCCCTTCCATGTTTCCGTAGGTTGACTGGGTTCCAGCTGCCTTCACCCATAGTGAGTACCGGACCGAGACTCACACTATGGCTACTGTCGGACTATGCTGTCAGTGGACAAGGCTTCAAGGCCGGCTACGAAGGTAAGGCCAATGCAATACAATCCTATTAGCACCAGTATGCTAATATGCTAGCACAACATTCTAATAGAAAAACATCCACCAAATACATTACCCGCAAGCATACAATTATCTTAGTGCATCATTGTTTTAAGTTTGATCTAAACGTTCTCTACATATTTCTGATCAGATGATCAAGCTCATAAGACGCTAAAGCAGATACTTGACAGTTGATTGACCTCCATGAACTCCTCTTCTATCTATCTTGCTGTCGCTGTCTTTTTTAAACTTCTTTCTCTTTCTCTGGTCTGTCCTCTCTTGTACATCCTGTATGTTGCCCTTGAATAGAAAGGGCATCGTGCCTCACTTGATCTCAGCCTACAGTATGCCGCTCATCGAATATATCTCTATTGGCGATTCTCTGCAATATTGTAGCTCCCACTAACACCGTCACATGTTTGCCTCCCTCCACATGCTCTGAACAAACTCCCTCCAACATACCAGAGCGTGAACTCAACACGCCAAGATCGACATACCCCAGGCCTCAAATGATTATTGTGTGACAGGTTAATTATATGAATATGCATGGTTTGATTCCATACCAGGGAACCCAGCTAGTTTAGCACCTCTGTCCCCGAGGCCCTAGCGGCAGGCTAGGCTTGGCTGACTGTGGGGTTTTTTGTCTGTCATATTTCTTTTGACTGAGAGCGCTTTATGACCCATAAAGAGATGGTGCAGTATTAATGATGCTTGTTGAAAGCTCACGTAGGTAGAACGACGAGCAGGGGACTAATTAGGCTAATTAGCCTGATCGGAAAACCTTGGGAATCTATAGCGACGTGGGAACGCTGGTTCTATAGCGGGTGACTTGGGGACCGCAATTGACGTTCCATGACGCCACAAAGGAGAACGTTCTTCCGTCCTCGTGTGTGAACAGTCGTGACTGTGACGTATCATATCACTCGCGGTTTCATAGAATTTTTAGCCTTCGGATGCCTGCGATTGGTTGTGGGTGCTCATGTTGAAAGTCCAAAAGTGGTGTGACAGGTGTAGATGACGAGCGGAATGTGCCCTCGTTATCTCCAGAGATGGATGTATTCCTACTTCGTCGTCTACATGCAAATGAGACAGGATATGAGGTTTCTATTAGGAGTAGTAGAGAAGAGTACAATCCATTACAAAAACTATTGCTTGCAATGTTTAATTGTTGTTTTGTAATATTTGATCATGAATAGGATACATAAATGCTGCATGTAGTTAAAGAAAGTGTTATTCAGTTCTTCATATGCTAAAATTGACTGTAAATCCACATTTTAAAGCTGATATTTCAAAGAATAACTGACTGAGGGAAAGTGCCCCCCGGCACCCATGGGCGGTTCGCCTCTCTTCTTCCTGTCCTCCTCAGTTTTTTGAGTCACCAGCCGCCACTGATCTCGACTACACCCAATACCCACAGTGCACTGCTTTCTCATCATTTCAGTGTGCATTGTGGGATCAGTAGGCGGAGCTCTGGTTTGGCAGGGTTGTAAGTAGGATATCTGGATCCCGGACGCCCTTCCTAATTCTCATCCCTGGCGAGTACAGCTGCTGAACCGCGTGGAGGAGCGAGCTGGACTCGACAGCGGGTCCGTCTCGTTAACGACATGCTGTAATTGCTGCGTGGAGGTATCGAGCGCTCGTCTCCCGCCTTCCCGGCTAAGTGTATGTGTAATCGTTAGCACGGGAGGTGACTGACTTGGGTACCATGGAGACAGGTTTCGGGGGTGGGGAGGTTATTGGCCCTGCTCGGCACCTTGGGAAATCAGCGTGTCACAGTAATTACCTGTCACCCCTGTCACAAGGGAGTGGAGGGCCCCGCTGTACTATAACCCCATGTCACATGACAGGGGAGAGAGTGCTGTACCGACAAAAGAAGTTGTGTCTGGGTTAAGGCTGCCATGGTAATTGGAAGGTGAGTTGGAGGTAGGGTACAGGAGATCAGAGCTGTCTACTTGCCAGACTGTTTCAGTGGATTGTACATGGTAGCCAGTCATGTACACACACACACACACACACACACACACACACACACACACACACACAGTACATATGCCTTTCCGTGCACTCGTTGGTATTTCACATGCACACGGAGAAACCCCCTGTCTCTCTCCGATGCGGGGCGACTTGTCTGGCGGTAAAGTGGTGAGGAGAGAGAGGATCAGGATAATGAACGCCCCCTCCATCCGCCTCTCTCTACAGCGGGACTTTCTCTTTCATCCCTCCATCCAAACGATGGGCTGTGGCGGAAATGTGAAACATTAGCAGAATTATGAGCAGCAATATCAATTAACGCTCAGATCAAACCCGCTCGCAGCCAGCTCAGCTCATCACACACGCGCACACACACACACACACACACACACACACACACACACACACAGTCACACACACACACACACACAGAGATTGGTAGAATCTGTAAGGCTTGTCGTGCGGCCTTGATTTGTGAGTGAGAGCTAATTTATGGATATTTTGATGTGTCAACAGAGGTCTTTTGAGCTCTTCCTCAAATGCTACTCTCTCAATTTCCTGCTTATTTGAACTAAAGGGATGAAAGCCCTACTCCCCTCCCTCCCTCCACTCTCTTATTCAATCCCTACCTCTCTCGCTCCACTCTCCCTCTGGCCCCCCCGGGGCCATCAAAGGCCTTCACGGGATCATTGACCTCCCGGTCGCCGGCCTGTTCTGGGGCTAGAGCCCTGATTCCTATTAGCAGGGAAGGACGGTGCTCACTGGAGACCGGAGAGATTCAGACGGTCAGGTAGTGAAATTGGTTTTGACTGGCCTGCTTGGCGTTCACCTGGAATACGTCTCCTCTGGTTATCGGTGTCGCTTTGCCCTTCGTTCTCTTTCTCTCTCTCCGCACCTCTTTCCCTCGCAGCTGTGTCCGGTGACAGGCCACCCTGTCTCCTCTCTGCCTCCATGTCCTCTCATGTTTGCAAAAATAGTTGGTTGTTTGGCTTGGCTCAAAATGACCCCCCCCCCAAAAAAATAAAACCAACCAAAAAAAAAAACATTAAAGATAATTTTGCTTATTCTCTGACTAAATAGAGCCTTACATTTCTATCTGGTATTGTTCCTGTTTCGTCTACATTATTCTATTGTGTAGAGTTGCTCGCTAGATCAATGTTTGCTTCCTCAGTGTTATTGATGGTCTTCTAGCAGCAGGGGAAGGTTGGGATAGCGAGCCGATGTTAAGCCTGGTAGAGTGGTGCTGTTTGACCGTTACCCATGTCCTCACGCGTGTGGGCCGTCGTGTATCCACATCTCTATCAAGCGCTCAACTATTTACGCTGTTTGCTGGTTTTAATCAGTCCCCCGTGGAGCAGCAGGGCTGGGGGGGTCAACCCCCCGCTGGTCTCTCCTGTGGGGCCATTGTATCCCGGCCTGGTGGGTCTGTTCTTCAGAGCTGTGTGAAGCTCGGCCCGCGCCGCAACGCTGGTGCAGCAGTTTGTTCCCCCGATAAAAACAAACCACACCATGACTACCCCCATGGTAACCCCAAACTGACTTTTTTTGACGTTCTCTTGTATTCCTTTTTTAAATCTCTTTTGGGATTCAAACTTTGTGTTCACATTCTGTTTATTAGATTAGATTAGATTAGATTAGATTAGTCTTTATTGTCCTTTGCAGGAAATTCATATTTACTGAACTGTACAAAAAAGTGCAGCACACAACATTACAACCCATTACCCCCCAAAACCCCACATTCAATTTCACATTTACACATATACACCAAGACGACTACCCATACATTAACACACAGACATATTTACACATATATACATACATGTATACATGTTGCATGGGATGATAGGGGGGTTATTATCGGGTGTCTTGTTGAGGAGTGTGATGGCAGAGGGATCAAAGCTCTTAGTGAAGCGGGCTGGTTCCCAGGCCAGGGCTCTGTATCCTGGCCTGATGGAAGCAGAGTGAAGTGTGGGTGGAGGGGGTGACTGGGGTCATGGGGTCATGTGCTATGGTGTGTGCTTTGCGAGTGATGGCTTGGTTGTTGAGGTCTGAGAGGTTGGGGGTGGTATTATTATACGAATATGTTTTAGTTTTAAAACATAACTTTTGCTCCACTTACGCCTGGCGTCCTCACTACTCCATCTCTGGTGTTTGCGAACCCCTAAAACAGACTTCTGAAATACCTGCTGACCCAGTTTTAATTTGAAAATGGAACATTTTAGTCTGGACAGGCAGAAATAGTCTTTAAAACGATGATGCCTTGACTACCAGTGGTTGATTCAAAACAACCCCTAGCTTAAATCTCTCCCACTAGATCTAAAGTGCATGGAGAGAGAGAGAGAGAGAGAGAGAGAGAGTGTTGGTAATTTCTGAAAGTACAAAACTTCACAGGAGACCCAAGTCCTTCAGCCTTTACGGGTATTTATTACGGTAACACACTCAATACAGCTTCAAAAGTATTCTGATACAGCCCCCAGCCCAACTGGGCTCATCACCTTTTATATGCAGATCCTCAAACTCAGTGTGTGCGTCACATAAGGCTAATGGTTTTCTTGGAACTTACGTGAGTAGATATTAATCTTGTTATTGAGACATACTGTGAAATGGGACATTCCAGTCTAGAACGCTCTGACCTGCACAACTCACTAGGGACCTCAACTGAGTTCGCTGTTCGCTTCCAGTTGTTCTCCTCAGCCGAGCCAACTTGACCTTACGGCCAAACGACCCTCTAAACACTGCTAGTTTCCACAACAAGAGAGAGAGAGAGAGGGTCCAAATTGGGCAGATAGCTTCTTGAAGTCACCATGACAAAACAAGAGGGCTTTCATCTCTCCCTCTGTCTGCCCCACTCACCATCCCCTACCCCCTCTCTCTCATGCCCTCTTTCCCTCTCTCTCTCTCTCTCTCTCATTCCCTCTCTCCCTCTCTCTCTCCCTCTCTCTCTCATTCTCTCTCTCATTCCCTCTCTCTCCCTCTCTCTCTCTCATTCCCTCTCATTCTCTCTCTCATTCCCTCTCTCTCCCTCTCTCTCTCTCATTCCCTCTCATTCTCTCCCTCTCTCTCTCTCTCTCATTCCCTCTCTCTCTCTCTCTCTCTCTCTGTCACGCCTCACAGTCAGTGGTCTTCCTGACGGGGTCGTCCATAGCTGTGGAGAGACCCTTCCCTAGACTGGAAGCGCAGCTGACTCCTAACCTCACCTTGTTTATGGAGGGATCATTAAATGCTTTGCAAAAATTCTACTCTATTCTGAGATTCAGAATCCCTGCTTATGTCAAGTTCAGCAGCGGCATAGCAGTGACACCGAACCGTCTCCAGCTGGCATTAGGAATGAGTAATGAAGGAATTTCAATTATTTATGAGATGGATTCGATATTCTCATGATAGATTTATGAATGTCAACCAATAAAGGGAGGGTATAGGGAGGGGGGTGGGGGGGGGGTGGGGGGGGGGGGTGAGACAGGCCATCAGTCACTCAGTTTGTTTCCAGTTTGTTTCGTCTCCTCCTGTCTCCCGTGTGTCTCGTTCCTTATAAGTGGAGCGGTTGGCCAAGCGGAAGCGTTCCCCGCATCTCTGTATCTGTGTGGGAGGCTTTGGCATTCGCTGTTGTGGAAATACTATGACACACTAGTTTGTTAGTGTATACGTCAAGCTGTCCCCATCCCTCTCTCTCTCTCTCTCTCTCCCACCCCCTCCCTCTGTCTTCTCTATTCTCTCTCTAAGGACTATATTAGTGCTCAGCGAACACTCACTGGTTTATTGTCTTGCGTTGGCGGAGAACGACGGGCCCCTCGGCTTATCTGATTAAATGTGACCAGTGCCCCCCCCCAGGCTTGAATTCATCTGCTCCGCTCGTAAGCAAAACACGCCGTCGGAACGCACGTAAACAAATTAGTGTCGCGAAGAGGTCGCATTAGCAGTCATATTGCAAAGGCGTTGCGTGTGTCCGTGCGCGCCCATGTGTGTGTGTGTGTGTGTGTGTGTGTTTTTGCGTGTCTGTCTGGGGCACGAGACAGCGAGAGGATTGCGTGGGACACGTTCAGTCGTCGATCCTCGTAATGGAGCCCGTCTAGAACGGAGCCACGGCGCGCAACGTTCAGCCGTCCTGGCCAGAGTGCGGGTGGGTGGGAACAGAGGAGGTTATGCTGATTAGTAACACGCGTTGAGTGCTAATTGGGCACTAATTCAAATGAGCTGTTTGTTAAAAAGCCTTTCAAAATACTTTGGCAGGGCTGTGAAAGCCAGTGTATGTCGTCTCCTCTGTTCTGGACAAAAATAAACTGGATTGTTCTTCTCGCCAGGCGTGTGTGTGTGTGTGAGAGAGAGAGAGAGAGAGAGACAGAAAGAGAGAGAGAGAGAGAGAAAGAGAGAGAGAGAAAGAGAGAGACAGAGAGAGAGAGAGAGAGTGACCTATCTACATCTCCATCCCTCTCCCAGAGTGACCGATGCTACTGGGTTTGGATTCTGCGGTCCGTAGCATCACAGAATCCTCCTTCTCTCTGTGTCTCTCTGTCAGAAACAGGGCATTTCCAGGGAAGCCGTCAACATTTTTTTATATGCCTTGCCTTCCTACGACCGCAAGGTTTGCCATCCCATAATGCCTTCATCTCTCTAGGTCGTCCTCGGCTGAGCCCTCCTTTAGCGTTTCCAATTTTCCCGATCCTCCATAGTACGCCCACGTACGTTAGTGGGGCAGTGGCGTCCCTAGACTTTAGGGGACTTTAGCAAACTAATTTGTGGAAGAAAACTAGAAACTACAGTAGGCTTACTCTTTGGCATAGTTAATACCACCCCCCCCCCCCATTGTTATTGTTGTGATATTGATATTGGTCTAACGTTCATCAGTTATGTAAACATAAGATTCCTGTTCTATGTTTTGCTTATATAATTATTTATTTTTAATATTATAGATTTTAATATTTAATATTATAGATTTTATTGCTACACCCCCCCCTACACATTTACATCACACAGAAGGGGTTGGGGTCCAATGTAAATGTAAGGACAGTAGCCTACACTACAGCTTGAGTGTGAACATTGGAATAGGACCAAATAGCTTGCTGCATGCATTGCTTTACCCTGCCTTCCTTCTACCTGAGACTAGAATACCTGAACAGGGGGTGGAGAGGGGGATTGTGAGGGGAGGGGGGGGGGGGGGGTTGAGGGGGCGTGTAAAGGGCGGAGCCACACCACCACACACCACCACCACAAATCCCACAACCCAGCCCCCGCGTGTGCCAGAGACATGATGCGCGCACTGGGGGGTCCACAGGGACAGCCCTGAGCGCACCAAACTGTCCCCAACCACTCTCGACCCAAAGGGGCGGGGCTTCGCTACCACGCCACCACGCAACACGAATCCCACAACTCCACCTCCTTGGGCCAATGCAGATTGGGGACTGGTCAGCAACCACCTGGCCACCCACAAGCAACAACCCTGGTGAAGACAGTGTGTCTCTAGCCCTTACAAGGGCTGAGTTGTTGGATTCGTGGCGTGCATGGTGGCGAAACTCCGCCCTCCGAGGTCAGAGTCAGTATAGGGAAGGTCAGTGACATCACAGCCACCCACCAGCAACCCTCCAGTGAAGACAGTGTGTCTCTAGCCCACACAGAGGCTGAGAAGTGGGGCTCGTGGAGTTAGGATAAAAGCGTGTTGGTGAGGCTCCGCCCCCTCAGGTCGGAGCCGGCTAGTGGTAGGTCAGTGACCTAAAGGACACCCTCAAGATCTCTCCGGTGGAGACAGAATGTCTCTAGCCTGCACAGGGGCTGAGTTGTGGGTTGAAACCCCAATGGGTCCAGCAGACCCCCTAACCTCTTCTGAATGCGGAAAACCCTAACAACCTACAAGGGTTCATTGTATTATACAATTGCACCACCTTTTGTGTGTGCTTTGGCAATACTATATTTTGTATGGTCATACCAATAAAGCCTCATTGAATTTAATATAATTATTTTCATTTCCATCTTTCTTGTTTTGCACTCTGCATCTTCTTACTTACTCTGACATCATCACTCAAAGCGTTTGTTCGACACTGCGCTGTGGGACCGGCTCTGACATCATCACTCAAAGCGTTGGTTCTACACTGCACTGTGGGACCGGCTCTGACATCATCACTCAAAGCGTTGGTTCTACACTGCGCTGTGGGACCGGCTCTGACATCATCACTCAAAGCGTTGGTTCTACACTGCGCTGTGGGACCGGCTCTGACATCATGACTCAAAGCGTTGGTTCTACACAGCGCTGTGGGACCGGCTTGTGATGAGTGTCAGACAGAGAGCTACTGGACTGTAGAGAGGAGGGTGCTGGTGCATTCATGTTCCTTAGAGGGTGAAGCGCTAGAGAAACTCAGTCATGTCTGCAGTCCCATTCCACCCACACTCCTAGTCCATGATGCTTTTCACCTCCAGAGCTCTCCACGGACACACCCCAGCATACATCTCAGAGTTCTCCACGGACACACCCCAGCATACATCTCAGAGTTCTCCACGGACACACCCCAGCATACATCTCAGAGCTCTCCACGGACACACCCCAGCATACATCTCAGAGCTCTCCACGAACACACCCCAGCATACATCTCAGAGCTCTCCACACCCCAGCATACATCTCAGAGCTCTCCACGAACACACCCCAGCCTACATCCCAGAGCTCTCCACACTCCAACCTACATCTCAGAGCTCTCCACACCCCAGCATACATCTCAGAGATCTCCACACCCCAGCCTACATCCCAGAGCTCTCCACACTCCAACCTACATCTCAGAGCTCTCCACACCCCAGCCTACATCTCAGAGCTCTCCACACCCCAGCATACATCTCAGAGCTCTCCACACCCCAGCATACATCTCAGAGCTCTCCACACTCCAACCTACATCTCAGAGCTCTCCACACCCCAGCATACATCTCAGAGCTCTCCAGACCCCAGCATACATCTCAGAGCTCTCCACACCCCAGCTTACATCTCAGAGCTCTCCACACTCCAACCTACATCTCAGAGCTCTCCACACCCCAGCATACATCTCAGAGCTCTCCAGACCCCAGCATACATCTCAGAGCTCTCCACACCCCAGCTTACATCTCAGAGCTTCTTCATCCCTACTTGCTGAGTGGGTCTCTGGGTTCGTCCAACCAGGGCCTCCTGGCGGTGCCCCGGACCAGACTAAAAACCCAGGGTGATAGAGCCTTTGAGGCGGTGGCCCCAAGGCTCTGGAACGTTCTTCCCCAGGACCTGAGAGCTGCACCTTCTGAACGTATGTTCAAAAAACAACTAAAGACACATTTGTTCAGAGTCAGGCCTTTGGTCATTTATAATTTATACTCTTTGCTGCTTGCAATGTTCTTTTTTTGTTTTTGTTTCTGGTTTTAATGTGTTTTTGGATTGCATATTTTATGTTTGATTTTAACTTATTACTGTAAAGCACTCTGTGCATCCGTTCTGTGAAGAGTGCTCTATAAATAAAGTTTACTTACTTACATACTTACTTAAGATGCTACTCACTTTCTGACTGGCATTGTAGAGGCATGATTCTACAACGGAGAGCTGGATACTTGATTCTGATTGGTTAGCAGCCGTGGTAAAATACTCTGTAACCCACTGCTGCGACCGCATAACAATTAGTATTAATGCGCCGTCAATCTCATTGACGAGGCCATTGATAAAATCAAGCGGTAGGCCATGCTTTGCGTAGCAACCACTCGCAGCAACCTCACCTTTTTCGTATCCTATTACAAAAATGCACTCATCAGTCCGACTCCAACACTTCCACTCCCCTACCAGCAAAAACGAGTGCTCTGGAGAACTGTTTTAATAACTGCACCATAGCTGGAAATATTCAAATAAACGTGAACCACCCGAATTATGCCTTATGGCTTATGTGAACAAGGCCAACCCAAATAGGCGAGATAGCCTATGTTGCCTGGCAACCATTTAATTCAGAACTATAGCCTAATTTTAGTAAATACTAAAATGAGAAGAATGATCAGTAAATAAATGATTGAATGTTACTACTGAGTGTTTTTTGTGAATATATATATATGTAGTCACTGTTGTAGAAAAGCAATTGACCACTCGAGGCTGTCGCGTCGGGCCTAACAACGCCCCGTAGCTGTGGTAAAATCCCCTGTAACCCACTTCCTCGAGTGGTCAATGGCTTACATGTGGACCAGTTAGGGAAGAAAGAGTGCAGAACGTTCTAGAGTAGCGACGATTATTACTAGACATGTACTGTAGCCTATAGCCTACAGTGTGTACTGGTTGGATAACTAAGGCAGGCCTGGAGTGGAGAACCTTCATTGGTGCCTTCTGCAGCTAAGAATGCTAAGAATGAGTTAGAGAGAACGTGAACTGTGTGTATGACTCACGAGAGATACCGTTGTTGGTGTTAGCAGACTATACTGTGCCTATAAAATATCTCATTCATTATTACTTTGTCATTCTGCCTTCAAATCAAATCAAATCAACTTGTATTTATAGAGCACCTCTCGTACACAAAAGAAATTCAAAGTGCTTTGACAATAGACCAAAATAAATAAACAAACAAGGTACAATATAGAAATGAACACAATAATACAACAATATTACAAAAAAAAGAAAAGAGTAATGAGTAAAATATGAAGGGGGCAGGGTTTACTGGAATGCAAGGCTAAAAAGATACGTCTTCAGTTTACTTTTAAAAGTCCGTACAGTCTGTGGTGCCCTCAGACCCTCTGGGAGGCTGTTCCAGAGGCGAGGGCCATAGACACTAAATGCCGCCTCCCCGTACTTCTTTGTCATCACCTGATAATTTGCCTTGATAACTCGCACGCTGTTAGACAAGCTAATGGTTGCTAGTGCCAGAGAAGTTCTAATGGGAGGACATTTGACTATGCTTTCTCTGGCTAAACTACAAAGAAAAGCTTTTCGAGCTCATTTTGAGGTCTTTGGACTGTAGCAAAGCTCTCAACGCAGACGCGATTCGGACGGTAGCAAAGCTTTTCGCTTTTCATCAAGATTCTACGAATAGGAGGTTCAGACGGCTCCAAGAGGCTGCTGTCATGACGACTGAACAGTTAATTACGCTTGGGACCCGTGAGAGAGAAATGGAGAGACACACTGTTGCCATGGTAGCGGCTGAACCTTTTTTTCAACCGTGGATGGTTCATGGAACAGTTACAGTTTTTCAACAGGCGCGAGAACATTTTCTGGCGCCAACGTTTTCCACTGGTGACCCGACGCCACTGGCGAGGCATTCATGCGCCATCTAGTGGCCATTGGCGCTTTTGTCTTTTGTGGCATGTGTCAATCAGAGTGGCATGTGCCAGCCGCCAGTGGCGTTTATAGTGGCAGGCGTCAGACGCCAGTGGCGTTTGTGGCGTTCAGTGGCATGCGTCAGACACCAGTGGCTTTACCAGTGGCATGTGTCAACCGCCAGTGGCGTTTACAGTGGCTTGTGTCGTACTGTTGTGGTGACCGGTCGGCGTGTGCCAGCAAGGACACATGGGACGCGGATGGAAAGAAGGATGGATGGATGGATGGATGGATGGATGGATGGATGGATGGATGGATGGATGGATGGATGGATGGATGGATAGATAGATAGATCTAGGAGGAGGAGGAGTAGGAGGTAGAGGAGTAGGAGGAGAGAGCGAAGGAAGAGGAGGAGGAAGAGTAGGATGAAGAGGACAAGGAGGAGGAAGAGGAGGACAAGAAGGAGGAGGGAGAAGAAGAGGAGCAAGAGGAGGAGGAGGACGAGGAGGAGGAGGACAAGGAGGAGGAAGAGCTGCACCGTCATGCCCACCTAGGGGCCTATTACACTGCCCGTCTCCTCGCCTTCCTGGATGACCTGCTGGTACCACCTGGCCGGATAGATGACCCACAGCGGATCGATCACCTCGTCATCTGGATCAGTGTGAGCTCCCACCGGGCTGCTCAAGTGCGTGAGTGGTTCCAGGACCACCCACGTTTTTCCGTTCTATACCTTCCACCTTATTCTCCTTTCCTGAATCCCATTGAGGAGTTTTTTCAGCTTGGAGGTGGAAGGTATATGAACAGAACCCACAGGGCCGGGTCCCACTGCTCCAAGCCATGGAGGAGGCTTGTGGCTACGTGAGTGTTGAGGCCTGTCAGGGCTTCATGCGCCACTCGAGGTGTTTCTTCCAACGCTGCTTGGACAGGGAGAACATTGCCTGTGATGTGGATGAGTCATTGTCATTCATATGGTGTGTTCCATTTCTGTGCTCACTTCAGTGAGCTGTAAATGCTTGGTAGTGTGCAGCAAATGCTTAGTTGTGTGTACTCAGTGAATGGTATGTGTGTGTCATTTGAAAATATGGCTGTGTACCAAGAGTTCCATTTTGTGGACAGTTAAGAGATTTGATGGCAAAGAGTCATCTTGCAAAGGAAGTGTCAGGTTTAGCATTTCGTGTGTGAGGTTTTCAGTTTAGTGTGTGCAATTTTGAGGAAATCCATTATTGTTTTGAGAAATGTGTGTTAACAATTGTGAAAAATAAAAATAAAAATTGTGTAGTGAGTTAGAGGTCGTTCTCTGGTGGCCGAACTTGGATGCCACACAAACATTAGATGGTTGTTTAACTTTGTTATCCTGCAATCTCTGTGCTCCGACTCTGGGATTTATTTGCAATCACACACCATATGGACCAGATATCCTAGTCTGCCCTTTAGAGAGAGAGAGAGAGAGACAGAAAGAGAGAGAGAGAGATAAAGAGAGAGAGAAAAAGAGAGAGAAAGAGAGAGAGAGAGAGAGAAAGAGAAAGAGAGTGTGAGGGTAGCGAGAGTGAGAGAGAGAGAGGATCTTGTCTGTGTTCGTGTGCAAAAATGTGTCTTATTCAACATTTTGTTCTCAAACCTTACGTAACATTTCCTTCAAATCCTTTGACATTCTCTTTGGGAAATAATTCAACAGGGAAACCTTGACAGACTAACACAAATATCCCCCAAAACATGCAAACGTTTGGAGCATGTCATTTCTCTGTGGCCTGGCATTTTGAGCTTGAATATTGTCCTCCTTGCAAAATGTCACTGTTGCCTACATATGAATATGACAGTGTGACAAGTCCTACCTAGCAGCTTGACTCCTCAGCTCCGCCCTCAGTAACAAATTGAAAGATAGACAGAGGAAGTTACCGGAGCAACTCCATGAATTCCACTGGGGAATTGTGGGAGTTGTTGTTCGCATAACTGCGAACCATCAGAGTTGGAGTTCTTTGGTTGGCTTGTTGAATTGTGCAGTGCTTACAGCTGTACTTTCACTCTTTTAGTATGCATACAGCTTTGTCTATCTGCTGCACATTTTTCTTAACATATTGTTCTTTTCACATAACTGACTAGTTATAGTCATGTACAGACTTGTTTCATTCATGTATCTACTTGCTCTCTCCACATACTTGTAGTATATTTTTATACTGTATTAAACTGCATTATATCAATCACGTTTGTATTACTCTCATGTAGTGTAAAGGCCGACGGCTCGTTCTACAGTCCTTTTTATAGAATAATTAACAAACCTCAAATTAGTTTGAACTGTTAATTCAAGGCTCAACAGAGGCCCTTTGTCTTTGTCTCTGAGTCAGCGTGGCCTAATGGTCACCGTTGAAGTGAGTAGTTTGTAACATGATCCCAGGAAGGAACCAATAGCCCCAGGTCTGAGGGGGACAGAGCATCAATTGACCGTTTGTGACCATGTGTACATCCCTTGTATGTAAATCTGTTTGTCATGTGATATTTGGCCTGAAGCCAGGACATATAAGCTTGCCAGCTCGTAAAAGAAAGGAGTAATACCGAAGATTTGACCAATGTAAAGGCTTGCTCAATAAATTGTTGATTCGACCGCATTTTTCTCCTGAAGTACTTTTTGACTCAAGTTGTGCATTCCAAATACACAACATACTTGTTCAAGTTGTTTTGGAGGTTGTAGTGTCAGCTAGGCAGTTGAAGTTATAGCTGGGTCATCTCGTCCTCGCGCGGGTCTTTGCCTCGAGGGGGACGGTGTTCATGCCAAAGGGTCCACTGCTTCTGAATAGTATGCTCTCAGAAGATGAGGCGTGGGTAATGTAATCACCAAACAAAACGCAGGCGCTGCTGTGAGACTTTGAGGTGATCTTTTTTTAACCCTGTGGGATATTTCCCGCTCCACATCTCTAGATTGGGGACTTATCTTTGAGGGGACCTTGGTTAAGTCATTTCTGCATCGTAATCAGGGAATCCACACAGGGACTTTGTGTTTGTTGCAGGAGGGCGGGGTTGTGCGAGTTTAGAAACTCCCTCCCGTCTGAACCGATGATGTTTTTAATGACTATCTATGCTGGTTCCCTCAGGCACAACAATTGTTTTTTTTTAAATCTGGAACACAAACTGTACCTTATGCTATTGAGCCCTATGAGAGTTGTGTACAGACTGTTTTTTTATGTATTTATTTACCATGAAGATGTCGGCCATTTTGTCACCTCAAGGCAGACAAAGTCTGGGCTCTGGCAGATTGTGGCCATTACTAGCGTCTGGCGTGGGAAACAGGAGCCACGCGTCTCACAGTTAAACACTCCTGACACTTCATTAACAGCTGATTGTTTTTCCTCCGGTCCTCCGTCGGGTAATGGAGACCGTTTCAGGTTTCTCACTGAGCGCATCACTCACACACACACACACTCTCAGCTTCACTCGCAGGCAGGGAGAAGCACAGAACTTTCTGGAAATAGGTTTTGACGACCGTACAACACAGCACATCAATGCCTAATTGTATTTCTACTCAGTAGTTTTTTTTCAGTTTTTTTACTTTGTATAACTACATGAGTGAATTTTTGATTATTTAGACACTATGCAAATCTCATCTGCTGACTTAATATTATGTCTTAAATTTAAAATGATTTCCATTCTTATGACTTCTAACTGTTCGTACACTCTAATGAAATGAAATACTCGCAGAAAATATTTCAAAGCGTTCACATCCTTGAGACTTTCATCCTTGAGACTTTCACGCTCGATGGGATGTGGGGAAACATCCGTGATACCGAGTGAGCCTGCACACCTCCGCTACGCTCATCTGATTGCTCACCAGAGAGAAGGGGAAAGTGTAGCATAGTTCCACAGCTTTCCATTTAATTAGACCGCACACACACACACACACACACACATACACACACACACACTCACACAAACACAAACCAACGTTGTTACGCTCTTTCCCAGTCTTTATTCCCTTTAGAAAATGGCCATGAGCTGAGGGAGATTGTGATAGTTGCTGTGGGCAGAGGCCAGCCCTTCCCCTGGCGTCCTCGCTACAGAGGCCAGCCCTTCCCCTGGCGTCCTCGCTACAGAGGCCAGCCCTTCCCCTGGCGTCCTCGCTACAGAGGCCAGCCCTTCCCCTGGCGTCCTCGCTACAGAGGCCAGCCCTTCCCCTGGCGTCCTCGCTACAGAGGCCAGCCCTTCCCCTGGCGTCCTCGCTACAGAGGCCAGCCCTTCCCCTGGCGTCCTCGCTACAGAGGCCAGCCCTTCCCCTGGCGTCCTCGCTACAGAGGCCAGCCCTTCCCCTGGCGTCCTCGCTACAGAGGCCAGCCCTTCCCCTGGCGTCCTCGCTACAGAGGCCAGCCCTTCCCCTGGCGTCCTCGCTACAGAGGCCAGCCCTTCCCCTGGCGTCCTCGCTACAGAGGCCAGCCCTTCCCCTGGCCTCCTCGCTACAGAGGCCAGCCCTTCCCCTGGCCTCCTCGCTACAGAGGCCAGCCCTTCCCCTGGCCTCCTCGCTACAGAGGCCAGCCCTTCCCCTGGCCTCCACGCTACAGAGGCCAGCCCTTCCCCTGGCCTCCTCGCTACAGAGGCCAGCCCTTCCCCTGGCGTCCTCGCTACAGAGGCCAGCCCTTCCCCTGGCCTCCTCGCTACAGAGGCCAGCCCTTCCCCTGGCCTCCTCGCTACAGAGGCCAGCCCTTCCCCTGGCCTCCTCACTACAGAGGCCAGCCCTTCCCCTGGCCTCCTCACTACAGAGGCCAGCCCTTCCCCTGGCGTCCTCGCTACAGAGGCCAGCCCTTCCCCTGGCATCCTCGCTACAGAGGCCAGCCCTTCCCCTGGCCTCCTCGCTACAGAGGCCAGCCCTTCGCTCGTCCCTCGCTTGTTTCGTTTGCGTTCAGGGTGAGCGGTCGGTGAGACAAGGTCTGAATGAATTAGCCGCTGCGAGACTCTGTGAACAGCAGGGAAAAGCATAAACACTCACGCTCGGACATCACATCACACACGCTCGCATGCACACACACACACACATACACACACGCAAACAAACACCTGCACATTCACACTAGGGTTGTCAACTGAGCTTAGAAATGATTTTGATGATTTTAGAAATGATCTTCTATCTTAAATATTTTCAGAAAATCGAGGATCTTATGGAAGTAAGGTATGTCCTTGCCACCCAGGATAGATAGATAGATAGATAGATAGATAGATAGATAGATAGATAGATAGATAGATAGATAGATAGATAGATAGATAGATAGATAGATAGATAGATAGATAGATAGATAGATAGATAGATAGATAGATAGATAGATAGGTAGCAGTGGCGTGCACAGACATTTTGGGGGCAGGTGCTCAGTGAAAAATAATGACAGATAATTTAAGTATTTTGATTGTCGCGCGAGTTGTTAACGGGGTGAGGGGGGCTTTTGCCCTGTTCGATTAGTTCGATCCACCCCTGGCTACGAGCCTGTAGTATGTAGGGGTTGCTCATTTCTCCACGTAAGAATTGTGAAGTGTGGCGTGTCAGCGTGAGACTACTAAGAGACTGAACGCGCGTGTCTTGGCAGCCCTAAGGTTATTACATAATATTAAACATTCAGCTAAAGTATACCAACAACAAATTCTACCGATTACCATTAATTGATTATGATTAGCTAGCTTGTTACGCAGGTGGGCAGTCGGATAATTTAGGCTCAGCTGTTTGCCGCTGTATCATACGACTTACATCAGACTTACTTCACAACAGAGACAAATAAATGCAAGTTATAGTTTGGCAACTGAGGCTTAGGGGGCAAACAATACACTCGTTTGGTTTATGTGTTACCTGGCTGGTTAGCTGTCATCACTCGGGCACTCTGGATGGGGAAAGGGCAGTGAGGAGATGTGTGTGCTGTGTGCAGTGCTGCTGCAGCGCGCCTCCGTTTGTGCCCGTTTTTTGCATTTACCGTTGAGAAAGGAAGAGAGGGAGGGGAGGGGCACGTGCGAGTGTGTGTGTGTGTGTGTGTGTGTGGAGGGGGGGGCTGGCAAAATTACAACGCATTTTGGGGCATTATTATTACACGTTTTTAATCGAGAATTGATCGATGTCACCATGGGCCACATACAGTAGGCCTACACTGTAAAAAAATAAAAAATAAAAAGTAACTTTCACAAGGGCACTTGCCTTGTCAAGAGGGCAAAGGGCAGGTGCTCTAGCACCACCTCGTGTCTATCTGTGCACGTCCCTGGTAGGTAGGTAGGTAGGTAGGTAGGTAGGCAGGCAGGCAGACAGACAGACAGACGGACGGACGGACAGAAAGATAGATAGATAGATAGATGGATAGATAGACAGACAGACAGACAGACAGACAGACAGACAGACACATAGATAGATATAAATAGATACTGTACATAGATAGATAGATAGATAGATAGATAGATAGATAGATAGACAGACAGACACATAGATAGATAGATAGATAGATAGATAGATAGATAGATAGATAGATAGATAGATAGATAGATAGATAGATAGATAGATAGATAGATAGATACTGTAGTGATATGTGTCGGTAAAGATGAAGGGTGTGCATTTCGTATGTTTGCTTTGTTTACGTCTTAACACTTGTGTGCATTGTTGTGTGTTTGTGTGTCTGTGTACCTGTATGTGCACGCATGCGTGTGTATGTATGTGTGTGCACAGTCAGGTAGAGTGAACAGTGAGGTGTCTCTGGCATGCCTGTCCGTTTTGCACCGGTCTGAGAGGTCCTCTGAGTTACCCCAGTGAGGTGTCTCTGGCATGCCTGTCTGTTTCGCCCAAGTCTGAGAGGTCCTCTGAGTTCTCCCAGTGAGGTGTCTCTGGCATGCCTGTCTGTTTCGCCCAAGTCTGAGAGGTCCTCTGAGTTCCCTGCTGTGTCTCCTGTCAGATTACGCCCTGACAGAACCTACTGACTCTGCATCCTAAACACCGAGAGAGGGAGGTGGGAAGAAAGAGATGGAGTGAAAGCGAGATGGAGAGAGAGAGAGCAAGAGAGAGAGAGACAGAGACAGGGAGAGATGGGGGGTAGATAAAGAGAGAGGGAGGGGGGGAGAAAGAGAGTGAGGAGGTGAGAATGAGAGAGAGAGGCAGAGGCATAGAAAGAGACAGGAGAGAGAGAGAGAGAGAGAGAGAGAGAGAGAGAGAGAGAGAGAGAGAGAGAGAGAGAGAGAAGTGTATTAGACCGGGCTAGGTTGACAATAAGTGAAGGGTTTGCAACAAAAAAAGCTACTCCTAACAGGTTCATTGTTTAGTGCTGTGAGTTCTGTTGAAAGCGACAAAAATATCTGCTTTTACCCTGCCCCTGTGTGCGTGTGCGTGTGTGTGCGCGTGTGTGTGTTATTACTGCTTATTTCAACTTCTTCAATAGGAGCCTTATTCTGCCCTATTCCTGCGGTCAGTAAGTGCTGTGTCTTGGGCCCAGTAAGTGCTGTGTCTTGGGCCCAGTAAGTGCTGTGTTCTCTGGCCGGCACGTTGCTGGAATGATCTCCAGCCTTAAATAACCGCATCTCCCATGCTCTTTATACTGGAAATAAATGACTGCCCTTTTTGCTACTGAAAGATCTATTTTTCATTTTGGATCCCGATTTTACTCTAGAAAATGCAGAGTAAAACATTGTGGTCTCATGTACAGTAGATCATGTACAGACGAATGCTTATTAAAGGGAGCCCTGATTATTAAGACTTGTAATTAATGTTAATGTTATTTAAATGTATATTACATTTATGTTATTAAATTAACATTGGCAGCAGCTATGTGATTTTGATATTAAATACATTGTAGATATAAAGGTCATTCTCGCAATGCAGTCTGGGTAGTGACCGTTAGTGAGGTCCGATGGCTGCGTCATATACAGTAGACAAGTCCAGTCCGACTGTCGAGTCGAGTCCAGGAGACGATAGAGTATGGCCATATATGATGAGAGATACCAGTAGATGATACAGTATGGCCATAGATGATGAGAGATACCAGTAGATGATACAGTATGGCCATAGATGATGAGAGATACCAGTAGATGATACAGTATGGCCATTGATGATGAGAGATACCAGTAGATGATACAGTACGGCCATAGATGATGAGAGATACCAGTAGATGATACAGTATGGCCATAGATGATGAGAGATACCAGTAGATGATACAGTATGGCCATAGATGATGAGAGAGTCCAGGAGACTAGACTGGTTTTCTACGTCAACTACGAGGGAGAGTGTTTGTTGTAAAGAACACAGATTTCCGTCCGCAGGTAAGCTAACGTTATCAAACTATTGTTTCATGAGAAAATGTACGGAATTATACAGTAAAACACCAGATGCTTGTGGATTGGATTATATTTACAGGAATCCTGTGCGTCACAGCACACGAGAACTTGCGTCAATCAAGATGTTAATGGGCTGCACTCATCGGCCTCCATGACAGAGAGGGCTCACCTACTAAAGCAGAACGAGGTCACCAAGCCCATAGTCATCACACTGTTGTTCTAAGGGCGTATCTATGTAACGCCTACTTTCACGGTTGTTTGCATGTTTGTAATTGAAGACGGTGGAGGACTGAGGGTTCCCACTGAGCAAAGACACGTCTAAAAGACGTCTTTTAGATGTCTTTTTTGTCTTTTTCTGACGTCCAAAGACATCCAATTAGGAGCCAGAATTAACGTTTTTTTTAGACGTTCAGATATTGAACCCGTTCTGCACGTCTACAGACGTCTTAGAGGGGTCCAAGCCAGACGTTTGAATATTGAGGGGTTCCAGCAGATGTACAAATGGGGTTCTGGACCGACGGACGTTATTAAGACATGATCTGAATGTCTCCCTGACGTTGTGTGTTTGCTGGGTTGTGTAGTTTCAGCAGTAACAGTTTAACTGTGCACACAGTCGCCGGCTACACTCTGATCACACTGGACTGTGCCCTTCATGGGAAGGCTTACTGGCTAAGGCAAACAACGTGTTTTTATTCTGGTTTTAGGTCCTGCAGATATGCGTCATATTGGTTCGAATCCCGTCCTGGGAATAGAATAAAATAAGAAATGTCTACCCTGAAGCAAGTGGAATATATACAGGGTATGGAGATATAAATATTGATCAGGCAGAACTTGACAAAGCATGGATAGAGTTTTAATGATATTTAAACAGTATAGTTCACATTTCAATGCATTTCATCAGGAGCATGTGTAACCATTATGACTAAAAAGGATATTACTAGGTAATATGTTACCAATAGGCCAAATCAGAATACTTCTTGGTTAGACTGCAGAGCCCGGATGAAACAACAGCCCTGGATAAACACAATTATGTTTATTGACAATGAATAAAGAACCCTAAAAAAAGGTTCCTGCCTAATACCCGTATCTAAGTAAAATATACACTTTCTTGTTCAGATGTTGCAAATCAATCACAAATTGATTTGGTTTTGGTTAATTTGATTGGATAAACCGTCCCAATGTTAAATTAATTAATTGGATTAAACAAGTTTAGGTTACGATATAAGGTAGGTCTTTTGTGATTAATTACCAGTTGTTATGGATGTGCGTTTTGCTTTGCCTAGATTTAATCAGCACTCGAGAGCGTGAACTTTGCTTCCTGGAGCGGTGGGCTAATATGCCTAGTAGGCTAGTAGTAGCCTAAACACTGATTAGTGAAGTAGGGGAGTAGGCTATTGAGTGCTGTGCCCTAAGGGGGTGTATTTTATCGTCCTGTTATTCCTCTTCGTGGTGCTTGGCCATTGTTGTCATATAATGGCTCTATAATTTATTTAGTGTGTCCCTAAAAGCTTGGTTGTTTCGGCCTAAATATTGCCCTCTTATTCGCTCGCTCTCAAATTATTGGCCTTTGTTGACGTGTCAAAAAACATCAGTAGCCTTGGCTCAGCGCCCTTCTGGTGCCGTGAAACCTCCCATCAGGGCATGCTTTGAAAGCGCACCCCCAAAAAAATCATGTGCGTGCTTCGTTGGTCCTGGCTTACTGGAGTTTTTCTGACAGATGGTATTCAAAATTCCCATGGCTGGAATACTGATAGCTGAGGACAGCGACCCAAGAGAGCCACACCGGTGCACTGGAGTCACTGTCCTCAATGCCGCAGAAAAGCGCTGAAACGGAGATGAAGGGGAACCCGTTTTTTGCTTATTTTAACTGGCCCATTCATTTTTCCGAAGGCCCACCCACAATCAAAATCCTGGCGCCGCTAGTGGTTTAAGGCATCCAATTGTTGCTATTGTGAATAAAAAGCATGGGTGTCGTTAGCCATCTACTGTAGCTAATTTGCCTGTGCAGCTGCTGTTAGTAACAAGCTAACTGTAGCTAACGGTAGCCTGCTAGCTGAAGTCTTTGACCGCAGTCAGGGGCTTCAGTTCTATCTGTCTTTGTTTGTTTTCCAGACAAACGCAGCAATGGAACATTATATCAAACATATTCTGTTTACTAGCTAGCCTATTTTGACCTTTATTTATTTCCACAGT
>NC_140254.1:8999261-9006761 GCF_949987555.1 Borostomias antarcticus
ATCTCGTTCTTTCGGTCATGACCCATCCTTCATGACCATAGGTGAGGGTGGGGACGAAGATAGACCAGTAGATCGAGAGCTTTGCCTTTTGGCTCAGCTCTCTTTTCGTCACAACAGTGCGGTAAAGCGACTGCAGAACCGCACCAGCTGCTCCGATTCTCCGGCCAAACTCCCTCTCCATGGTTCCCTCACTCGTGAACAAAACCCCCAGATACTTGAACTCCTTCACTTGGGGTAAGTACTCATTTCCTACTCGGAGCGGACAGACCACCGGTTTCCTGCTGAGAACCATGGCCTCAGATTTAGAGGTGCTGATTATCATCCCAGCCGCTTCACACTCAGTTGCGAACCTATCCAGAGAGTGCTGGAGGTCGCAGGCCGATGATGCCATCAGGACCACATCATCTGCAAACAGCAGCGATGTGATCCCCGGCTCACCGAACTGCAACCCCACCTCCGCCTCGATATCCTGTCCATGAAAATCACAAACAGGATTGGTGACAAAGCGCAGCCCTGATGGAGGCCAACCCCCACCGGAAAGGAAGACGACTTAATGCCGAGGACTGATGCTCTCGCTCTGGGTGTACAGGGATTGGATGGCCCTAAGGGACCCCCTCACCCCATACTCCCGTATACCCCTCCACAAGACCTCTCGAGGGACCCGGTCATAAGCCTTCTACAAATCCATTTGGATTTGGAGAAGGGTACATCTTCTGTTCACTAGAAATCACTGTGAATTGTGTGTATTTTGTAGTGGACTATATAGTGAATGAAAATAACCATTGAGAATTCAAACAGTAGAAATAAATGGCGGACATACAATACAGTGCACTATATAGGGAATAGGGAAGAGTTTCGAACACAGCTTTTGAGTGAGTGAGTGAGTGAGTGAGTGAGTGAGTGAGTGAGTGAGTGAGTGAGTGAGTGAGTGAGTGAGTGAGTGAGTGAGTGAATTAATAAACTCTGGCTGAGCCTCTGTGATTGAATCACCTTGTCATTGTTAGGGTGTGAGCGCCTGCTGTGGTATCCTGGCAGTGTAACCTGGTCTCTGTGTGCCACACTGGACCAGACCAGCTCAGCTCACACAGCTGGCCGGCGCTGTCCACATCACCGCTGGAGCGCACTGGCCGCCATCTGTCTGCCTCTGCCTCTCTCTCTGTCTCATCTCTCTCACTGCTGTCTCTCTCTCTCTCTCTGTCTCATCTCTCTCTCTGTTGTCTCACGCTCTCTCTCTCTCTGTCTCATCTCTCTCTCTCTGTCTCATCTCTCTCTCTGCTGTCTCACGCTCTCTCTCCCTCTCTCTGTCTCTCTCTGCTGTTTCACCCTCTCTCTCTGTCTCATCTCTCTCTCTCTGCTGTCTCTCTCTGTCTCATCTCTCTCTCTCTGCTGTCTCACCCTCTCTCTCTCTCTCTCTGTCTCATCTCTCTCTCTGCTCTCACTCTCTCTCTCTCTCTCTCCCTCTCACCCTCTCTCCCTCACCCCCTCTCTCTCGCCCTCTCTCTCGCCCTCTCTCTCTCTCACCCTCTCTCTCTCTCTCTCTTTCTGTCTCTCTCTCCCTCTCTCTCTCTCCTTCTATCTCTTTGTCTCTCCCTCTCTTTCTCTCTCTCTCACCTTCTCTCTCTCTATCTATCTCCCTCTCTGTCTCTTCTGTGCTAGTCTTTCTGGTTGTACGAGTCACGATGCAATCCCAGGAGGGGGGGTGATGCCAGGGTATGAGGCTGACTGCCATATATGGGCCAGGATTGGGATTCAGAGCGCCGTGTGTGTACGTGCGTGTTCTAATACCCCGCCCTGGCTGCATACCGCCCTTCGCCAAGCCTGATCTCAGTGCGCTCCCGATGTCTGCCGTGGATGCCATGCGCACAGCCGAGGGTTTGGAGTGGATGAGTGGTGCATTAGTGACGGAGTGTGTAAACACACACAGACCACTCTCCCTCTCTTACCTGGTAAAACGGTAAATGGACCGTTCTCTAGCGCTCTCCAAAGTGCTTAACAATGGCATCTCATTCAAACATTCACACACCTAGGGCGGCCAGCTGCCAGGTGCCAGCCTGCTCAATTCTCGGCTTCAGCGTCTCACCCAAGGACAATTCCACAAGCTGCCGGGAGGGGCTGGAATCGAACCGTCAACCCTCCCGGACGGCTACGCTACCTCCCGAGCTACCGCCGGCCCGCTCGTCACATCCACTTCTTGTCGTCCGTAGGGAAACTGACGTATAGTTTATTGGGGACGATAGAACTGCGTCAGTAGGTTTTACCAGACGGTTTCATGTTGGACCAGGGCTAAAAAACTGACCTCTGAATCTGAGTGGTTTCTCTCTCGACTCTGGCTACTACAGTAAGAAAATGAAAGGAAAAAGTGTGAGTTGGTTTGAATGTGTGTGCGTGTGTGTGTCCCTGTGTGTGCGTGTGCGTGTGCGTGCGTGTGTGTGTGTCTGTGTCGGCAAGCCAAGGATGGAGTGATGGACGAGCAGCATCCTTTGCCGTTTCAGCAGTAGAAGAGCTTGAAGCGTCCGGGCCCCAGACACACACGCACACGCACACACACACACACACACACACACACACACACACACACACAGTCCTGTGACTTATGTACCTGCCATGAATGCTCCAGGGCCACTGAGGGGATGGGATCTAAGAACACAGTGTCCTGCTTGGGGCTAGAAGCCATCCCCGGGAGGAACACTTCCTGTTCTCTCCCTGTTTGTCCGCAAACACCTTTCATCAAACACTAACAACGTACATTCAACTAGTTGTGATCCCTGTTGGAGCACTCAGTAACTGGCCATTTAGTCCACAGTAGGCCACTGGAACGCTGGGAGCGGGGTTCTATTTTGAGCAGTCTTTATTGGCTTGTGGCTCGGATCAGTATTTTACATTATTACAGAACACTATAGTCATTTAGCTGACACTTTTATCCAAAGCGACTTACAATAATTGCATCTAGCGCTTGAAAAGCCAATGTACTTATACTTGCCAGAACTCACAAGTGCATCTCCTTTCTAAAACAAGTGACTAAGAGCATATTCCAGGGCTGAAGGCAAAGTGCAAGAATTAGCAAAGTAATTCTATGTTAAGACGAGCCTAGATGTAGATTCATGAAAAATCGGGCTCTCTCACAGTCTGCTCAAACTTGAACAGTGCTTTTTATTTAAGGGGAGAAAGAAAGAAACTCAAGCTACATTCCTGTCTGTAATTGAATATGGTGACATTACATATATATACACATTATATACGTACATTACATTACATTACACACACACACACACACACACACACACATAAATATATATATATATATATGCATACTGGCGTTTCCCTGCTAAAGACGCTAGACACTGTTTACCATGCTGCTTCATCACTATGCTAAATGTCTCACTCATCCCTGTGTTCTGTACTGAATGGTAGGATGAACCTCTCTTTCCTCACGGTGGAAGTCACACACATAGGTCTTTATACACAGGAGCATCCTGGGGAGGCTTCCCCTGTACCTCTGTAGCTTACTCTACTTGGCCTCTAGTAGATACTTTACCAGCTCCACTAGATGGCTACTGTACTTCTGAACACCCCCCAAAGCGCTCACTGAACTAGGGGAGACAGCCTAATCTCCCTGTGCACCTCTGGCATGAATGGACTACAAGACCTCACCCTCTCACACACCCTGCTCTCGCTTGGTGAAGCTCAATCTTTATCAAAACAACAGTAGGCTACCCTCAGTCACGTACTTGTGTTAGCATGTAGACTGCGCTGCCATGTTTTTGAGTTGTATACTGTACTGGATGCACTTGTACTAACATGTAGGCTGTTCTGTGTTGGTGTTTTTATGTGATGAACTGTAGACTGTATTGCTGCTGTTGTCTTGGCCAGGTCTCCCTTGAAAAACAGATTTCGTATCTCAATGGGACCCTGCCGGTTAAATAAAAGATAAATAAATAAATACACAAATACATAAATAAATGCATACATAAATAAATACATAAATACATAAATAAATAAGAATGCTGTCAGGCCGACGGTGTCCGAGGAAAGTCCGGACAAAGGAACAGTCTAGAAACCTGCGGACAGACAGGCAGGCAGACAGTCCCTCATGTGATGCACATTATAATCAGATATCTTGATAATTTCCACAATGAACTATCTCGGTGGTGTGAGTTTCTGATTATTGAATATTGATTAGGAAGATATTGACGATTGAAAACGTATCACGTCAAAATGGTATTTAAATGGTGGAAGAAATTAAACGGAATGGTAGTGGACAAGGGGAGGTAGCCAAAATGCTCTATTACAGTGTGGATGGTCCTGATTGGTTAACATGTGAATGGTGGTGATAGGTTGATGTGTGAATGTTCCTGATGAGTTAGAACGGTCCTGACCAGCGTGTGCTGACCGATAACAGCCTGTCCCTCAACTTACCACAGGAGCTCTCGTATTCATCTGTAGGCCTGCTTGTATGTGTGTGTGTGTGCGTGTGTGTGCTTATACGCATGTTTTATTTCTAGAAGGTACATCTTGTGAACATAAAAGTGTGATGGCGTGTTTGTTGATGGGTGGGGGCGTTTGGAGCCGTCCAGAAACGTTCTATAGTCCTGCAATGACTTCCTGCCTAGACCATGTACTGACATAGACAGGCGTTACATTGGGATTTGTTTGATTGTTTGATTGTCAAGGGTGCACATTGGTGCGTACAGTGGCAGCAGTGATGGTGGGGCTTAATACTGCTTCATAAATATCAAATATCAAGCCTTTAATGATCTATCGTTGAAATTAAAGTATTCTTGATTAAATACAATTCTAACACTTTGCTTCTCAACCCTATGCTGTGCTGGTCCACCCTGCACTGCATCACTTTCTAGCTACTGCTGGGTTTGGTGACTCAATCCTAGAATATTAAAAAACACTGTACACTTTATTAAACTCAGCCTATGATAGGCTAGATTAAGCCATGATCAGATTAACTGAAGCTTATTTAACTAGTTAAAATAATAACTTCTACATTCCTTTAGCATTTGTACATTTTCTCCTTTTAACTCCGCCCTTTCTGCATTGCCTGAGTAGGAGCAAAACATAACACAAATTTAGCCATCTTGCTAATGGTAAACTATAGGCCTACCTAGATAGATAATGTAGCTAGCTAACGTGGCTGATGTGAAATCTTGCCATGTTAGCACTAGGCGGCTTTATTTAGCTATATCTAGCTGGCTACCGTTAGCTAACTTGATAGCTTGCCAGCGATTCCTGGAAGACTAAAATCTCAGTGTTGTTAGAGAAAACATTGTTCAATCAGGATATATCAGACAAAATCCAATGTATACTCACTCATAAAATGATCGGAGGGCTCCCTGTCCCATGCCATGAGTGCACTTCTAATCTGACAACTGACTGGCTGACAAGCAGAGCGAAAGTGAACAGTACTCAGGCCAGTGAAAGTGATGATAAATCTCTCCTCTGCATCATTGTTTGCCATGGCAAAAGATGTCATTAGCCATGGTAAGAGTGGGTATGTGCCGCCCCCAATATGATGCCATCTGGGGTATTTTGTTGGAGGTTTCTGGGTCATTGAGCGACCCTGGCCATTTCACCACACAGTTGGTTATGATGAGGTCTGCATTCCCCACAAGTTGCACATTGATGCTGTGCTGTCCTTTCCTGTTCACAAACTCCATCCCCTCTCCTGGGGGGCTTGGATGTGGACAGGAGTACGGTCTATCACCCCAGTAGTATTTGGCATATTCCCCATCTCATAGAACTTGAACTTTATCTGCTTGATTTCTTCTGGATTTGTTGGACATTTGACAAACTGTTTGACAAGGCTGGCTAACACACATGACACTGTGTACTACAGAGCTGACAGTTGATTTCTGGACTGACACACCATCTCCAATGACTTGGTAGAATGATCCACATGCGTAGAAGTGCAAAGCAATGAGTACCTGTTCCTCCACAGTCAATGCATAATGCATAATGCTTATTTTAGTACTCTGTTCCAGTTGTGGTTGAAGTAGACTGACAATGAATGTCAGCTGCACCAAATCTGACATACTGTACACCATCAACATCAACATATGTATGCTCTTGTAATAGTTTTGTGTGTGCAATGTTTACCCTTTGGCTATATTAGATCTTTTGCTATTGTAGACGGTGAACAATGGATGCCATTGTGTTGGAATGGTCCCTCGTTAGAACAACGCCTTTCAAGACTCTTCACACCTGTGCTCATTTAAGTGTCTGTATTTAATACAGGCGTGCTTTGCCAGAGAGATAGACAGAAAGAGAACATGGATATGGCAGCAATACTTCAAAAAGCAGCAATTTCACCCAAGCTGAATGGCATTATAAGCACTAAATTAGGTTCCTCTGTAACTGCCAAGATGAAACACAACATCTGGACTGATATCACGAGGAGGGTGAACGCCACAGGAAGTGGTCAATTAAGAACCCTGGAACAGGTGAAACTGCGCTGGAAGAATTTAAAACAGAAGGCCACAAAAGACCACAGTGAGTCTATAAAATCTTTACAGGCAACAACCCATTTAAGCGGGGGGAGTTCACTGTAATCATTCTAGACATCATTGGTGGAAAAAGATCCCAGCCTCTACATGGCATTCAGTCAGTCTCACAAGGTGTGAGTCCGGACTGTGTGCGACTGAGACTAACGCTCCAGATTCAGAGATGGAGAATGAGTTGGGAGGGTTGGAATCTGTTACCCTAACTTTAGAGGCGGAGCCTGAAGACCCCCTAATCAGTGACACACAACCACAAGAGGACCTTCAGACTGAAGGGTTAGACTTCAGTCTTCAAGGGGAGAACCGCCCCAAAAGAGGCGGCGTCTGGGGAGAAACCCCAAGAGAAACGGAGAGAGCAGGAAACATATCTCTCTAGCTGAGGAGCAGATTAAACTGACCTTGCTTCAACAGAGGGAAACACAACTTCACATTCGCCTCTTAGAAGAGAGGTTTAAAGGTGATGGAATTGCAGTTTCAGATGAAGATGTGACATTCTTGTACTTGCACCTACCTATTTTTTAAAGGCTTGGAGTTATTTGATTTTTAGCATCAAAACTATCCTAATCTCCACCTTAGAATTTTGAAATACCCAAGAACAACATTTGATCAGGATTATGGGTAGGATTGGATTACCAAATCCATATCCCAATTCAGTAGGATCAGGATCACATTCTCCTGGTTTGAAATACCCAGTTTTGAGATGTAATCCTATCCTGATCATTCTGATCCAGATGAAATGTTTTGAAATATTGGGCCCTGGACGCAGCACACCCTTTGCTTCCTGGACCTGCTTTATGGACATGCATTCTTTTTCAATTGGACACCTGTTCACTGTGACAGGTGCGGTCACTTCTCCAAATAATGTATTTTTGTTGTTGTTTTTATGAGACTTTTTTGTTTGGAGGTAGTTGATGTGTCGAATATCTAGTTTTATTGTTGGTGTGTTTTTACTGTTTATTACAAGGATGTTGGATGAAGAGGAGTGTTCTCTTAT
>NC_140254.1:9009261-9019261 GCF_949987555.1 Borostomias antarcticus
AACGTACATGCAGTCACTCGAGGTGGACCCCCACGCATGCAGTGAATCGATCGTTACGAATTGTAACCCTAGTTCTATGAGTGGAGCAGAGCCCCACATGTCTGGCTCCTCTTGGCTAGTGAAACCTAGCCAGCTACATTTGACAGAAGAAAAAAAACAGCAACATACACACACCTGTGTCCAACCAGGTCCGGTGCACCACTGTATGAGCGGGCTTCACCTGCTCAACTGCTCCTAGCGGATATTTTCAGCGAGCAGACTGCGAGGTCAGCAAGTCTGTTCCCTGTGGGTCTCCGCTCCACTCATAGAACTAGGGTTACAATACGTAACCATCGTTCTATTTCGTGGAGCTCCGCCCCACAGGGCTAGCTCCTATTGGTATACGGTATAACAGTATGGTGTAACAAAACTGGCCAGCCAGGACACAAGCCAGTTCTCCAAGGTGAGACCATACTAAAAGTTGTCCCACCCAAGCACTGGCCCCACCCCGCCACACTCGGCCTATCACAGCCGAGGACAAGGAGAGGTACGTGAGGGGAGAGCCGGACTGGAAGCGTTACATCATAACATAGCCTGTCCTAGCCTCACCCACAGACAGGAGTGGACCGCCACTCACCAGGCGGTCCCGCCCTGGGACGCCACGTCTAAAGCTGACCCGCGCTGGCAGCTGTACCTAGCACCGACAACGCCACAGAGACAGAGGACATGGATAAAAGATAACAACGGACGGAGATGACCAAGTCAGCGCCGCACAAATGTCCTCCACAGACACCGTTGAACAGGGCAGCCGACGTGGCCACGCCCTTCGTAGAGTGTGCCCGAACAGTCCTAGGCAGAGGGGCAGCCCGTAGTCTCATAGGACTGGGCAATGCCCTCACAAACCCACTGGGAGAGACACTATTTAGACAGCGGTGAACCCACCTTCCCCAGGCCGTGGAAAACACAGCTGTGCTGAACATAACAAGTCAGCGCACACACAGGACACAATAAATGTAAGCGGGCCTCTTCCTCGTTCGCATGCGGACAGAAGGCTCTCAGCTCCAAGTCATGTGCGCTGAATGCGTCCCGAACCACTTTCGTAACGAAAGATGGATCCGTGCGCAAAACAGCTTCGCCCCCATCACGTGATGAGGGAAACTGTCAGCGTTCTCAAATCGCTGACCCGCTTGCCCGATGTCAGCGCAAGGAGCAGCGCGGTCTTCACAGAGAGACACTGGAAAGAGACTTGCTCCATTGGTTCAAATGGCGCTTCACAGTGCGTTCAGAACCAAGAGCAAATCCAAAGGTGGTGCCGCAGCTTTAGGCACTGGAAGGCGTACGCCGGTCAGGAAACATTTAACCAGGGGGAGCCCAAAAAACGTGAAACTAGCACATGCATACACTTTGACAGTGAATGCTGCTAAACTATCACTATGACCCATCAGGTGTTGAAGAAAGTCAAAAATCGTCCCAACCGAGCAGGACTCACAAGCGCGCAAAGCGGCACATTTTTCCCGAATAAACCGTGGCAGTAGAAGCGGCGCACACACTCTGGGACAGCACGTTCGGCCAATGAGGAATGAACTACAGCCCAACGACGTCATGGCCATCACTTCCGCATACCACCTCGCCCAGTGACGCTATCAGTATCCCTGGCTAATAATGGTAAGATCAACCCCACCGGCATGAAGCCATACAACAACGCCTTCTGGGTGAGCCTCATGTGCAGCAGACCCAGGGACACCACCACATGGGCCACTGCCATGAGGCCCAGAAGACGCATGATTGACAGAACCAAGACTTTCAGAGACGAACGGACAATGCTGAGACTCTTCACCAGCGTTTCCCTCCTTGGGTCGGACAGACGCGCTCTCATGGTGCCCGTGTCCAGATTGATATCCAAGTAAACAATCTGACAGGCCGACCACAGAGCGCTCGTCCCAATTGACTGCAAACCCCAGGTCAGTGAGATGTCTCACCACCGTGGCGGAGAGCGTCAAAGCCAGAATAGGTGGATTCTGATGCCCTGCCAGCGCAGTGGTCTCAACTCCACCTCCACACAAATGGAGAAAGCAGGATTCTGGTGTATTCATACGCCTCTCCCTGGAAGGCAAAATGCAAACACATCCTATGCTGAGGAATAAGCGACACGTGGAAGTGTCTCTCAGGTCTATGCTGGTGAAAAAAATCGGGGGAAGGAACGCTTCCTGCATTTGCCGCACCGTAAGCATGTGACACTTCCATTTTCCCACCGCCTTGTTTAAAAAGCGGAGGTCCAAAATTGGTTTCACGCCTCCCGTCTTCTTGGGTACGAAGTAGCCGGAATAATTCCCCTCGTTGCTCCGCTCCAGCGGGACCACACAGCTATCGCTCCGTTCCATAAAAGCTCTGCAGTCTCTGCTGACAGAGCTGCAGCTTGATCGGGGTGCAGTATCACTGTCTCCACCACGCCCGCGAAGGGCGGAGAAGGGCAGCCAAACTGAATGGCATACCCCTCCATCAGAACGCGCTGTAACTGAATAGCATACCCCTCCATCAGAACGCGCTGTAACTGAATAGCATACCCCTCCATCAGAACGCGCTGTAACCAGCTGTCCAGGAGACAATTCTCCTGCCAGATTGTTAAGCGGTTTGAAAAAGGCTGTGCCGGAGATCATGGCACCAGATCAAGGAATCTGCCGTAATTCAACTTGACCCCTGACCGCCACCGGACAGTGGAGAAACTCTGCTTATCCTGGTCCAAAGCGGGCCATCCTCGAAAGGGACATGAAAAATCCCCATAGGAAGTTCCATGTCCCGATTAAGTACGAGGGTGAGTGGCATTCCTGCCGAGAAGCACTTCATTCATAGAATGAGGAAGTGAGTCTACAGCGTCCGCATAACTGACAACTCACCGTCGATTTGCCCATTCAGACAAAGTGGCGGAGCCTCGTAGTTCAGGGAATCTCAACATTAGCATATCCAGCCTTTGTGTGCTCAGCGCTCCACGCTGTTAGAGAAGGGACAAAGCGACGGGATCCAGACAGTCCACAGCCGCTATGCTCAACGGTAGCGCGCGAGCATGCGCGCTGAGAGAGAGAGAAAGCGCCGCTTTCATTCTTCACATTTTCGGGGAAACTAATCATCTCATTTGCATGAGAACCAGACAGACTGTCAACAACAACAACGGAGCGGAGTACCTGAGCGTCGGCTCGTTGACTCATGCACGCCGTGAGACACTTTCCCACACTGTCTGTCCCCGTCGGCAAGCGAACATGTTTTAGCTGCTGTAGGAGCAGAAAAGCATGTCGCCACCCGAACCGAGGATACAACATTCAAACAGGGCGACGGTCGATCAACGATTCGCCTTCCTGCATTACCGGTGGGGCCAGTGGTTGTCACATCTGCTACTTTGACAGCAGGGAAGACACCGAACCGGACACATGAAAGTTTTCCCGACGGGACTGAAGATCTAAGTGGCCCGGACCTGTCGTACTCACAAACACCCCCCCACCTCTCTCTCATTGTGCAAAGGAGCTACAGCTCGGCTCCACCGAGTGTCAGCTACACTACGCGCAGCGTGACGTGAGGGCTGGACATTACCACAAGCAAGCGCATGACAACTGAAATAACAATCAAATGTATTCAACAACTGTATTATAGCGAGGACCCCCGCCAGTGTGCGCGGAGTCAGAACAGGCATGGGCGTGTGTGTGTGTGTTTTGTGTGTGTGTTTCCTTGTGCGTGCGTGTGTGTGCGTATGTGTGTTTCCTTGTGCATGCATGTGTGTGTGCATGGCCCGTGGTTGGTGTCAGTGCGCACGCTGAGCGTAGCTCCGTGACAGAGTGCCATCTGTGCCCAGGCCGGGAGTCAGGAAGCCCACGACTGAGCACACATGGCCGGCCACCACGCGCCAGAACAAGACCCCCACCACTCACACCACCCCCACACACCCCACACCCCTCACACCACCTCCACACACCCCCACACCCCTCACACCACCCCCACACACCCCACACCCCTCACACCACCTCCACACACCCCCACACCCCTCACACCACCTCCACACACCCCACTCCCCTCACACCACCCCCACACACCCCTCACACCACCTCCACACACCCCACACCCCTCACACCACCCCCACACACCCCACACCCCTCACACCACCTCCACACACCCCTCACACCACCTCCACACACCCCACACCCCTCACACCACCTCCACACCCCCCCCACCCCTCCATCCCTCCATCTATCCATCCCTCCATCCCTCTGTCTATCCACACCTCCATCCCTCTCTCTATCCACACCTCCAACCCTCTCTCTATCCACACCTCCATCCCTCTCTCTATCCACACCTTCATCCCTCTCTATCCACACCTCCATCCCTCTCTATCCACACTTCCACCCCTCTCTCTATCCACACCTCCATCCCTCTGTCTATCCACACCTCCATCCCTCTCTCTATCCACACCTCCAACCCTCTCTCTATCCACACCTCCATCCCTCTCTCTATCCACACCTCCATCCCTCTCTATCCACACCTCCATCCCTCTCTCTATCCACACTTCCACCCCTCTCTCTATCCACACCTCCATCCCTCTGTCTATCCACACCTCCATCCCTCTCTCTGTCCCCTCCTCCATCCCTCTCTCTATCCACACCTCCATCCCTCTCTCTATCCACACCTCCATCCCTCTGTCTATCCACACCTCCATCCCTCTCTCTGTCCCCTCCTCCATCCCTCCATCCATACTTGTCTGTTTGTCTGTTCAGCCGTTCCCCATCAGTCCATCTCTGTCTCTGATTTCCTTCTTTCTCCCCTCTCCTCCCCTCCCTTCCTCTCTTCTCCTCTCCTCCCCTCTCCTCCTCTCCTCCCATCCTCTCTTCTCTTCTCCTCCCCTCCTCCTCTCCTCCCCTCCCTTCCTCTCTTCTCCTCTCCTCCCCTCTCCTCCTCTCCTCCCCTCTCCTCCTCTCCTCCCCTCTCCTCCTCTACTCCCCTCTTTCCCTCATGTCCTTTCCCCTTTCCTCTCTTCTTTTCTTCTCTCTTTTTTATTATCTCCTCTTATTTCTGCTCCTCTCCTCTTCTCTCCTCTTCTCTTCTCAAATGCTTCTTATTTTCACCTCTCGTCCTCTCTCATCATCTCTCTCTCTCATCCTCCCTCTCTCTCTCATCCTCTCTCATCCTCTCTCTCTCTCATGCTCTCTCTCTCTCATCCTCCCTCTCTCTCTCATCTGCTCTCATCCTCTCTCTCTCTCATCCTCCCTCTCTCTCGTCCTCTCTCATACTCTCTCATCCTCTCTCTCTCTCTTTCTCTCATCCTCTCTCTCTCTCTCTCATCCTCTCTCTCTCTCTCTCATCCTCTCTCTCTCTCTCTCTCTCTCTCTCTCTCTCTCTCAGAACCAGTCCATCTTCTCATGGAGTGAGTCTGCTCTGCAGTCCTTAAACTAGGGCTGCTGGGTAAATCCATACAGCTGAGATACCATATTGATTTCCCAGCTCTGCGTATCGATACATTAAAAATACATTTTGATTTATCGAGTCCCAACCCAGAGAGATGAGTGATAGGCAACAGTGTGTGTGTGTGTGTGTGTGTGTGTGTGTGTGTGCGCGCGTTCTCCTGCCGCCTGCGCCCGCCTCACAGCCCGGTTGCCATGGCGCTCGGGGAGAGACTAAGAGGGTCTTCTCACTATACGGGGAAGCATGAAATCCTCCCCGACAGCCCATAATATGCGCCGCTGAACTGTGCGAGAGGCGTGCTGGAGACCGAGGCTCCTCCATCGTCCTCGACGACGCCGGGAATCAGTGTCAAGTGAGACAGATCGAATTGCAGATGCGCAAACCGTCTCCCGTTGAAACGCCTCTTCCCTAACAGATTGTTTTCTAGCTGTTTTGTGCCTTTTATGATGACAAACAAACAAATAGATAAATAAATAAATGAATAAATAAGACTGACTGGATGTGAGGAGAGTTTCCTTGACCGCTCAGAGACGGCGGGATGATCACTCGCTCTCTCCTCGCACTCGTTTTCTCTCGCCACCCCTCCCTTTCTCCCTCCCTCCCTCCCTCCCTTTCTCCCTCTCTCTCCTCCCCTCACTCTCTCTCTCCCTCCCTCCCTCTCTCTCTCCCTCTCTCTCCCTCCCTCTCTCCCTCCTCCCTTTCTCCCTCTCTCTCTCTCCCTCCCTCACTCCCTCTCTCCCTCCCTCTGTCTCTCCCTCCCTTCACCTGAAACCTGAGTCTTTCCTCTCTTTCCTCATCTCCTCACGTCACCTGTCATCCTCCTCCCCTGCGGACATCCCCCCTCTCTAGGTTCACACCTCGCAGGGTTCCTCTCGTCCGTGCTCTCCCTCCAATTTCTCTCTCCCTCTCTCTCTCTCTCCCTCTCTCTCGCTCTCTCTCTCTCTCCCCTCTTTCTCTCTCCCTCCCTCCCTCTCTCTCCCTTCTCTCTCTCCCTCCCTCTCTCTCTCTTCTCTCTCTCTCTCTCCCTCCCTCTCTATCTCTCTCCCTCCCTCTCTCCCTCTCTCTCCCCCCTCTATCTCCCTCCCTCTCCCTCTCTCTCGCTCTCTCTAACTCTCTCTCTCTCCCCTTTCTCTCTCTCTCCCTCCCTCTCTATCTATCTCTCTCCCTCCCTCTCTATCTCTCTCCCTCCCTCTCTCTATCTCTCTCTCCCTCTGTCTCTCTCCCTCTATCCCTCTCTCTCTCTCTCTCTCTCTCTCTCCCTCTCTCTAACTCTCTCTCCCCTTTCTCTCTCTCTCCCTCTCTCTCTATCTCTCTCCCTCCCTCTCTATCTCTCTCCCTCCCTCTCTCTCTCTCTCTCTCTCTCTCTCTCCCTCTCTCTAACTCTCTCTCCCCTTTCTCTCTCTCTCCCTCTCTCTCTATCTCTCTCCCTCCCTCTCTATCTCTCTCCCTCCCTCTCTCTCTCTCTCTCTCTCTCTCTCTCCCCTGGGAGGGTGCTGTGGTGACAGCCAGGACGGGTGATTGGCAGGGCCCGTCACGCTTGAGACCCCCCCCTCACACACACACACACACACACACACACACACACACACACACACACACACACACACACACACTTCAAACAACTAGCTAGCCGCTGCTATCAAATCCCATACCACACACACGCATATACGCACACACGCACACACACACGCACGCACGCAGGCACACAGGGGAATCGTGCATTCTGTCAAAAAATATGACTGAGATGACTCTGAATGTTCAAAGACACACATGCAGACACAGGCGCACACACACGCACGAATGCACACACACATGCACACACACACACTTCTGTCTGCGGCTTTCCCCTGTCACGACTGAGCATATTTATGACATTAAGCCCTTGACGCCAGAGCCCTCACACAGATGCATACGTGCGCACACACCTGCTCACACTCAAACACCCGCCTGACTCCTACTGTGAGTGTTTTATTTGTTTACAGTACGCCCTCTCCGTCACCCCGTCACCCAGAGGGGGCACTTCAGAACATCTCCCACACCAGCACAACACACTTCAGAACATCTCCCACACCAGCGCAACACACTTCAGAACATCTCCCACACCAGCGCAACACACTTCAGAACATCTCCCACACCAGCGCAACACACTTCAGAACATCTCCCACACCAGCGCAACACACTTCAGAACATCTCCCACACCAGCGCAACACACTTCAGAACATCTCCCACACCAGCGCAACACACTTCAGAACATCTCCCACACCAGCACAACACACTTCAGAACATCTCCCACACCAGCACAACACACTTCAGAACATCTCCCACACCAGCACAACACACTTCAGAACATCTCCCACACCAGCAAAACACACTTCAGAACATCTCCCACACCAGCGCAACACACTTCAGAACATCTCCCACACCAGCACAACACACTTCAGAACATCTCCCACACCAGCAAAACACACTTCAGAACATCTCCCACACCAGCACAACACACTTCAGAACATCTCCCAAACCAGCAAAACACACTTCAGAACATCTCCCACACCAGCACAACACACTTCAGAACATCTCCCAAACCAGCGCAACACACTTCATAACATCTCTCACACCAGCGCAACACACTTCAGAACATCTCCCACACCAGCGCAACACACTTCAGAACATCTCCCACACCAGCGCAACACACTTCAGAACATCTCCCAAACCAGCACAACACACTTCAGAACATCTCCCACACCAGCGCAACACACTTCAGAACATCTCCCACACCAGCGCAACACACTCGTCTTGCCAGGAAGACAAAGCAGAGGCACAGTTAAAACCGCATCGCTTTGCGTCTTTTGTCGTGTAATGATCTACTTAAAAACTCCACACAAGAGAAGAGCTTGTGATTAACGCTGATCCGAATTTGTCTTAATTGAATCACTCCCCGACGTTGCGTTGAGTTGCATCAGGCGTTTTCCCTCGTTATCTCCGCAAGACTTCAGACCGATCCGTGAACCGTCTCGACGATCCGCCACCAGGCAGGCGTCATGGCCGTGAGCTGAAGCAGCAGACTAAGAAACAATACAGACAACACAGTTACAACTTTCACAACCAGAACACGTCCTGTTGCAGTGCTAGTCAACTGAGGGCCTCGCCGGCTAGCCCAACGTGCTAGACACATCTACAAGCCCACTGATACACAGAAATACACACATCTCAACTGTGGGATTCCAACTAATAATCCAAAATAGGTCCTCTATCTTTCTGAGGACCACTCAGGGGTCAGTCCTAATCTGACGAGGGGGGCGGTCTCGGAGAGGCAAACGCGTGCACGTCACAGCATGGCGACAGATAGATACTTTATTGATCCCCCCGGGGGTAAATGTGACGTTTCAGAGTTTGAAACTACAGAAAGGTTGGAAAGAAAAGGACACTAGATACAGAGTAAGGAAATGGACACTAGATAAGAGAGTAGTAGCATACAAAGAGACATAACAGGGACTAGTATATATTTAGTATATAGTCTGTTTTTTATGCTACTACCCCTACCTAATATATTTTTATTGTATATTAGTATATACATCCATATGTACAGTAACTGTGCAGTATAGAATGGAATAGAATCAGTCTGTATAAACTGTAAAAGTAAAATATAGTGCAGCCATCAGCAACAGGCAGACCGCGGTCCGGATCCGGACCCAGAAGCCATCCAATCCGGACCGCGTCTATAACCCGATAAATGTCTCCCTTTTGACAGAGCGTAGGCAACTAGTTTGAGCCTGCGCAGCCTTTGTAGTATATTACGGCATTTGTTTACTATCTCACGCGTCGCTAGCCAATCGAATCTGCGTGTTCATTGCCTGACGTTAACCAGTCTACACGTGACAGCCTTGCTATCTTTAACGTTACTGTAATCAGAGCGATTCCTTGCTAACATTAGTAGGAGTTGGACACTGCATGACCAGAGAAACGTAACGACAAACGAAGAGGGAAGTGAGATACTACAAGACAGAAGTAACGTCAGCCTATACATGCCGTGCTCTAAAATAAGAAAAATAGATGTTGAAAATAGGGCGCTCCATCAAGAATGGACCGAGTTGTATATATTAATTCTCACCGTGAGTAGCTCTAAACCTGCTTGTCTCATATATTTCAAAAGCTGCCTTGTTTTTAAATGTAGACCTCATTTTACTCAAGTTTATAGTAGCCTACTTTTTATATATAATCCCTCCTAAATGTGAAATCCCTCCTAAATGTGAAGTGTCAATAAACAGGTTGAAATATTGTTGAAATGTTGCCTACTTCATTTGATTTTAAAGTAAGTTGGGGATATACTGAAGTGAACAATAACTTCCATGCATATTTCACAGAACTTGCTGCTATACAATAATTTGATAGGAATATGCGAGGAAACAAATCTGTGTTGACGGCATAAAAAATGCACGCGTCACCACTGGACCCTGGCTTGAGGCCATTTTGTCAAAATGGACCTCTTAGAACTTTACTTGATTACCCCTGATATAGTGTGTGTAAAGTGTAGGAGAATACATATACATGCATACATACATACATACATACATACATACTG
>NC_140254.1:9024261-9027547 GCF_949987555.1 Borostomias antarcticus
AGCAACACAGCAGTCAGAACAAGCCTGTTTCAGGGTAACCAGCTTCTGTACACTACTTGATATACATACATTGCATAGCAGGACAAATATCAATGTATACAGAGGATTCACAGGTAGGTTTGAGGCTGCCTTTCTGTATCTCAAGGTCCTAGCTAGTGATTGTAGGCTAGGTCGAAAAGGTACGTCTTGAGGTCTCGCTTGAAGACCTCCGTTGTTTCAGCCCTTCTTAGGCACTCCGGCAGGGTGTTCCAGAGGTTGGGGGCATAGAAACTAAAAGCTGCCTCTCCATGTTTCTTGGTCCTGGCTTTTGGAACTGTTAAAAGTTCAGTGCCTGAGGATCTAAGTGGTCTGTTTGGCATGTACTTAACAAGCATGTCTGAAATATATCTCAGCAGAGAGGAGGAAGAGAGGGAACAATAGAGAGAGAGAGAGAGAGAGAGATAAGAGAGACAAGTGGAGACTGACATGTTGAGGATTAGAACTAGAGATAGAGAAAGAGAGATAGAGGGAGAGAGAGGGAGAGAGAGAAGGGGAGGGAGACAGAGAGAGATAGACTTCCTCCCATGAGCGACATCTCGACTACACAGGGTTCTCTTCAGGCCAAATGATCCTCTTAGACTCATGTGTTTTATCCTCCCCTGGCCTAAAGACAGGCCGCACACAGCTGCGCTAGTTTACTGTAGTTGTTCACGTCCCAGATTCAAGATTCAAGATTCATTTATTTGTCCCGAGGGACATTTGTCTTGGACATACAGGCTGCTACATACAGTGCAAAGGCGCCATATCAAGGACAAAACAAACATTAGTGCATAGACATGTGCAAACATGTGCAAACAAAGTTTAAAGTGCAGTCATACATTCATACATAATACAATCAACACTGCTTATGTCGGAGTTTAGGAGACTAATTGATAATGGAATGAAGGAGTATTTGTATCTGTTGAGGGATGTTTTCTTGTTTTTAACTGGAACTCTAACGTCTGCCAGATGGGAACAGTTCGTATTCTGCATGCAAGGGGTCAGCCGTGATTTTTCTAGCTCGTCTGACACCGTGTCCTAACTACATGCAACGCGAGCGAGCGTCAGCAACAAAATGCGTTCCATTGCTTTGTTTTCTATTGTTATGTCCTAACTGGACGCGAGCGACGCAGCGCGAAGCGGCGTGACGTTTTAACTGCGCTTTTGACGCTCGCCCTGTTCCTATTTTCCTCCTGTCGCTCGCGTTGACAGGCGTTCGTTCTTTAACTGTCTTCAGTTGGGAATATAGAAAAATGACGTAACAGAACAGGAAATTGTCGCAAGCAGTTAGGACACGGTGTTAGTGTGGTAGTGTGTGGGATACTCCCTCACCCCCATCACCCTCATTGCAGTATTAACCAGTCGATTAATTTGTGATTTTAACTGATAGATAACCAAACCAGACAGCAATCCCATAACGCAAAATGCTCTCAATAACAGCAGCTCCCAGATGCCAGCCTCTGTTCTAGAAAGCTCTGTGGGCTGGGGTTAGGGTTCGACCTGAATGTGAATGTGAGCCACGAAGGCAGAATTATAATCTAGATTATAGCATAGAGCAACCGTTATCAAAGCATGACATTACCGAAGATCAGCTGCTTAGACACTGACTATTATCCCAGATCACATCAAAGGCCATTTTGATTTGTTCATCTCTGAGGGAGAGTGGTCAGTGTAGAATCAGTGGTCAGAGAGAGGAGGAGGAAGAGGAGAAGAAAGAGGAAGAAGAAGAGGAGGAGGAGCAGGAGGAGAGGAGGTGGAGGAGGAAGAGGACGAGGAAAGGGAGGAGGTGGAAGAAGAGAAGGAGAAGGAGAGGAGGTGCAGGAGGAAGGGGAGGAGGAGGAGGAGGTCGTGTGTGTTCTCGTTTGTCCCAGGACAGCTCATTTGAGGGTTGTTGAACTCCAGGAGAGCGTTCAAAGGGCTGGCGGGTTTCCTCTGCCCTGCTTATGCCAGGCTCACACTACAGGATTTTCAAAATCCTAACCGATTTCAAAATCGGGTTGCGTCACGCACAGGAGGAGAATCTTGTTATTCTCTGGAATCTCAAAAAAGCACACACTACAAGATTTGTAAGAAATAACAGCTCATCTCACACTACAAGATATTGTGCCCAAGGGAGCAATGAACCAGGTAGCTGTAAAGTAATAATGTAAATCAAACGGATATTCAGACACATTACAAGATCATCTGGGCTGAACATCGGTACCGACCAACATTCCAGACCAGATTTGTCCGAGTGTCAGGAGGGGTGAATCGGGGATAAATCTGACCCAAAATCCTGTAGTGAGAGCCACACACACACACACACACTCACGGACACAGACGGACCACTTCAGCCTCAAATGCAAATTGTGTTCTTTATTTGTGGGATCAAAGCAGCCCTGGGCTCCCTCTCTCTGTCTCTCTCCTCAGTTAAGACTACATGTAGGGGGAGAGAGAGAGAGAGAGAGAGAGAGAGAGAGAGAGAGAGAGAGAGAGAGAGAGCAAGGGAAAGAGAGAGAGAGAGAGAGAGAGAGAAAGTGGGACTAACCCTTCAGAAGGGGAGGTCTGTGTAATTAGACCTGGACACACACACACACTCACACACACACACTCACACACACACACGCACACACCACACTCACACACACACACACACAGCACACACACACACATACACACTCACACACACACACACCCGCGCCTCCGGCCACCCGGATGGGAGGGAGGGAGGAGAGCGCTGAGCAGCGGAAGGAGGGGGGGGGGGGGGGGGGGCGGTGGAAGGAAGGGAGGAAGGGATAGAGGGATTAAGGCTCCCTTGCAGGAGACCAATTAGGGAGGGCAGTGTGATCCGGAGGTGCTCCCCTCCTCTCTTCCCCCTCTCAGGTGTGTGGGTCTCTCTCTCTCTCTCTCTCTCCCCTCTCTCTCTCTCTCCCTCTCTCTCTCTCCCTCTCTCTCTATCTCTGCCTCTCTCTCCCTCTCTCTCTCTCTCCCTCTCTCTCTCTCTCTCTCTCTGCCTCTCTCTCCTCTCTCTCTCTCTCTCTCTCCCTCTCTCTCTGCCTCTCTCTCTCTCTCTCTCTCTCTCTCTCTCTTTGCCTCTCTCTCTCTCTCTCTCTCTCTCTCTCTACCTCTCTCATCCTGTCCGCCTCTCTGGTGAGTGAGAGAGTGTGTGTCTATGTGTGTGTGGGAACAAGTCTGAGTTTCCTGATCCAATCAGAAACACTCCTCTTGGCCGAGCAGCTCAGTGGTTCTGCTGGCGTCAGCACTGACAGACAGGGGCTGGGCCAATGGG
>NC_140254.1:9027747-9042747 GCF_949987555.1 Borostomias antarcticus
AGAGAGGGGGAGAGAGAGAGAAAGAAGGAGAGAGAGAGAAAGAAGGAGAGAGAGAGAGGGGGAGAGAGAGAGGAGGAGAGAGAGAGAGAAAGAGGGAGAGAGAGAGGGAGAGAGAGAGAGGGAGAGAGAGAGAGAGGGGGAGAGAGAGAAAGAGGGAGAGAGAGAGAGGGGGAGAGAGAGAAAGAGGGAGAGAGAGAGGGAGAGTGAGAGAGAGGGATTGGCTCCAACACCTGGCGCCAGTCTCTTTCTTTCTTTCTCTCCCTCTCCCCCGCTCATCGTGCCACACTCTGTTACTTCTGTCACATCACTCAAGCTAAGCGATACAGACGGGGGGGTGGGGGTGGGGGGGGGGGGGGGGGGGTGTTGAAGGAGAGCGAGGTTAGCACGGGGCCAGGGACCCCCCCCCCCACGCTCGATTTGATGAAAAGGGTCATGTGCAGTCTGCCGATTGGCTCTGTAAGCATGGCGTTGCGTCATGTCATCCCTCCACGCCCCGTCCGCTCGATATATTGGAACTGTCGATCGCCCCCTTCCTCCTCCTTTCCATGTCCGAAAAGTCTCAGCCTCCTCTGCCGCCTCCTGCCCCGCCTGGCCACCGCCGGTTACGATCTGTCCCCGGCAGCATATGGGCGCTTTACTGCAGGCAGGTCAATGCCTTGCTGGGATACGAGCTGTTCTGAGCGCAACCCGAGGGTGGGGCGATCGAAGAGAACCGGCGGCCATTTTGAGGTCGACGTCGACGTCCTCTCCCAGCCCTACGTACCTTCCTGTTTCAATGTGGCGTGGCAGTATACCTCCTCTGATCTGGGCACAGAGTGATCTCTTTTTCTTTGTCAGATTGAATAAAACATAATTTTTTGAAAAGTAATCATACATAGCTTTGGTTTACTCCATATGTCCATTGCCCATTTGTGCTTGGCATTTTCAAGCAAAACCCCCTTTACTGTTCCAATATAAAAAAAATTTTTTTTTGAAATTATAGAGTACTTCTTCAAAACCATTACTACACAACAAGTCACACATTTCTACACTACACTACTACACACATTTCTGCTGCCCAAGGTCCTTTTTGTTGTATGTCCCAATTAAATATTATTTTAGTTAATCTACTGGTATTCATATCTATTAATCTATTCCGTAACATGACTATACTAACTTTCCATCTAACCTCACAGGGCACCCACCCTGTGTCTCCCACAACAGCTAGAATTGGGGCATATTTATGTACACCAAGAAAATATCGAAGGGCCCTATTGTACACCGATACACTTTTTAAATAATTTCTATGACCCCACACCCTGGCCCCATAATCGAGAACAACAAACACAGGCTTGGAAAAGGTTAGTGTAAGTATGAAAACCAATATCTTTAAGTGTCTTAATTTTACCAATAACCCCCCCTAGGGCTCTACCTGCTGATTCTGCCAGGGCTGTTGTACCTCTCTCAAAGTTCATGTGCTCATCAACATACAACCCAAGATACGTATAAGACTTCACGAAATGTATTTTCTTGTTACCAAAACTAAATTGATATTTACTCAGACGAGTTGATGAGTTTCTAAAGTGAATCATTTCTGTTTTCCTTTCATTCATAGACAGCCTCCTCTGTGTGTGTGTGTGTGTGTGTGTGTGTGTGTGTGTGTGTGTGTGTGTGTGTATATCTTGTTATCGTGTGGGTGGTTGAGCTCTGTGTGGCATGCTGAATCACCAGCAGAACATCTTGTCCCCAAATGTACCCTGATTGGACAGACTGTGCCTGATCAGGGCTCAGACACACGCACACACACACATGCATGCACACACACACATGCATGCACACACACACACACACGCACACACACACACACGCACACGCACGCACACACACACACACACACACACACACACACACACACACACACACACACACACACACACACACACACACACACACACAGTAGTCAGCACCCCAGACAGGTCTAAAAGTAGTGTCCCTCTGCCTCTGACAGAAGGCGGTATTTTTTAATCCCTGTCAGAGCGGTTGAGTCATAGCCAGGCTCCAGACCCTGAATATGAATTCTCCGATTTTTGAAATGCGATTCAAGGTCTGACAAAGCTCTCCTCCCCAGTGATTTCTCGGTTAGAATTCCAGACAGGCCAATCAGCATCCTTTGAATGCATTGACCGAATTAAACTGCAACGTGATTGGCTAGGGGATGAACTAATCGCCGCTGAGGACTCTCGTAAAATGGCTGCAATGGGAGTCTGTTCAGACTGAGTAATGAAGTGAAGTGAAATGGCAATTCAATCTGTCAGGCTAGTGTTGGGACATGGTGAGTGGGATAAGCCTACTGTACATGACGCATTTCACACTGCGTCATCCTTGATGCTGCATAATATGAATATTATTCATATCATGAAACTGTCCAATCGTACTCAGACTCGTACTTAGAGAGCTCAGCGCATGTCAAGTTGGTTTTCACATCTGTAGCAACTCATAATGTAATAAAGTCTCATAATGTAATAAAGGCTCATAATGTAATAGAGGCTCATAATGTAATAAAGGCTCATAATGTAATAAAGGCTCATAATGTAAAAAAACATGCACTCATAACGTAATAACTGATTTGCGCATAATGTAATAATGTAATAACTTATTACATTATGAGCCTTACTGGGGCCGCTCATAATGTAATAACAGCTCATAATGTAATATTGGCTCATATAGTTAGAAAAGTGTTAATTATCATCATTTTACCTCTGTTATTCCTGTGGGGGAGGAAGGTAATGCTTTCACTTCTGTCTGTCTGTCTGTCTGTCTGTCTGTCTGTCTGTCTGTCTGTCTGTCTGTCTGTCTGTCTGTCCTTCTTTCTGTGTCTTGTCTGTCTGTCTGTCTGTCTTTCTGTCCTTCTTTCTGTGTCTTGTCTGTATGTCTGTCTGTCTGTCTGTCTGTCTAGTCTGTCTGTCTGTGTGTGTCTGTCAGCATGTAGAAGCCAATAACATAATAACTTCTACACTCTATGATCACACAATAAGACGAATTTCTACAAAACGTGGTGGAGGATTGACCACATTGAGCGGCCCCAATGAGGCTCATAATGTAATAGGTTATTATATTATGCGCAAATCAGTTATTACGTTATGAGCGCATGGTTTTATTACATTATGAGCTGATTGTTACATTATAAACGTTTTAGTAAGTTTATAATGTAATAAGTTATTACATTATGAGCCGTTATTACATTATGGGCCTTTATTACATTATGAGTTGCTACACACATCTTTTGTGTCAGATTGTACAGCTTGATTTCTCCCTTTTATACTCTCGACTTTTCACCTCCCCAAATATCTATTCTGCCCTTCAAACACGGTGTGCTTATTACACATATAATCTGCCCTTCAAACACTGCATGCTTATTACAAGTATCTACTCTGCTCTTCAAACACTGCATGCTTATTACAAGTATCTACTCTGCTCTTCAAACACTGTGTGCTTATTACAAGTATCTACTCTGCTCTTCAAACACTGCATGCTTATTACACATATACAATCTGCCCTTCAAACACTGCATGCTTATTACAAGTATCTACTCAAACACTGTGTTATTTATTTACTGTGTTGCTTATTGCAACTGACCAAAGTGTCCGTAAGTCAGACCTGAGATCTGGATGAGAGGAATAATGGAGATATGGGGGAAGAATGGAGATATGGGGGAAGAATGGAGATATGGGGGAAGAATGGAGATATGAGGGCAGAATGGAGATATGAGGGCAGAATGGAGATATGGGGGGCGTGGATGAGGGGAAGAATAGAGATATGGGGGGAAGAATGGAAATATGGGGGGAAGAATAGAGATATGAGGGCAGAATGGAGATCTGGATGAGAGGAATAATGGAGATATGGGGGAAGAATGGAGATATGGGGGAAGAATGGAGGTATGAGGGCAGAATGGAGATCTGGGGGGCGTGGATGAGGGGAAGAATGGAAATATGGGGGGAAGAATAGAGATATGAGGGCAGAATGGAGATATGGGGGGCGTGGATGAGGGGAAGAATGGAGATATGGGGGAAATAATGGAGATATGGGGGGAATAATGGAGATATGGGGGGCGTGGTTTGTCAGGTGAAGTTTGTCAGGTCAAGGGCATGATCGTTGTCATCGTTCGACGTTGTTCTTTTGTTCCTAATATATCTTAATCTTCCTTGGGACAGGATGATATTGTGTGCTTGTGCGTGTGTGTGTGTGTGTGTGTGTGTTTGCTTGCGTGAGCTTGTGTTTCTGTGTGCATGTCAAGGGTGTGTGTGGGTGTGCATGGTTGTGTTGTGTGTGTATGTGTGTGTTTGTGAGAGAGAGAGAGAGAGAGAGAGAGAGAAGAGAGAGAGGGGAAGAGAGAGAGGGAGAGAGATAGAGGGAGAAAGAGAGAGAGAGGGACATAAAGAGAGAGAGAGATTGAAAGAGAGAGAGGGAGAGAGAGAGAGAGAGAGAGAGAGATGAACTACAACATTCTCTTCCTATCCATCACGCTGGGACTGTTTTTATTCTTATGAGGTGACACTTGGCCACCCCTGAATATATTTACGGGGGAACCTTTATGAACTCTGGTGAACGTGCTCCGACCAGCAATTACAGCCTGCACACTGGTGCGCCTCCAGAACCCCTCCCCAACTCCATCAATAAACATGGAGAGGCAAAAGGTGACAGCCAATGTCGCTGTGTGCCATAAAAAAGTTTCAGTCTTTCAGTAGATGGGAGAACGACAAAGTAGACTGTCTATATGGATTTAAAACTTTCAGATATGTTTAGACAGCTGACTTTGTGGGTAGGTGTGTGTGTGTGTTTGTGTGTGTGTGTGTGTGTGTGTGTGTGTGTGTGTGTGTGTGTGTGTGTGTGTGTGTGTGTGTGTGTGTGTGTGTGTGTGGGAGAGATTTTTGGAGGATGCCATTGAGATAGGGGATTGGTATCGATCATCTCGCTGTGCAATCTATCTTAATCTCAATTTCCAGAGAGAGAGAGAGAGAGAGAGAGAAAGGAGAGAGGGAGGGAGCGGGAGAGAGAGGGAGAGAGAGAAAAAGAAAGGAGAGAGAGGGAGCAGGAGAGAGACAGAAAGAGAATGAGACAGACAGACAGACAGACAGACAGACAGACAGACAGACAGACAGACAGACAGACAGACAGACAAACAAACAGACAGACAGACAGACAGACAGACAGACTACCACCCTCCGACAACCCACTCACCCCGGTGTGTTTGTAATTAGATGAACTGATCAGTACGGCACAACGGGATGAGACACAGAGAGAGAGAGAGAGAGAGAGAGAGGGAGAGAGAGAGCCGGGAAAAAAAACAAAAAAACTTGAGGGATTATCCTAGCCTTGCGCAGACAGAATTAGTGGCGGGTAGCGTTGTGTAGCGCTATCGCTAGCAGATCGGGTGTGGTAATATCACCGTGCTATGAGCTCCCCTATCCCCGCCCCCCTCTGCGAGATAACAGAGGATTTACCCAAGGTGCTGTGGTCAGCGAACCAGGAAAAAACACTGGGAATGAGCTTAGCGGTGGCTAATTAGCATCCTGTTTGCGTGGGTGATATGGTTCAGGGCGGGGCTTATCTTCTGAGCCTGGGCCGGCTCGGGAGTCACGCCCACGCACGTATATAATACATTTGTACACAGGCAGACACATGCATGCGCACGCCTACACATATACACACAGACATGTACTTTCACACACACGCGCACACACACACACACACACACACACACGCACACACACACACACACATCCATTCCCTCTCACACAAACGACCCCCCCCCACACACACACATACACACACACACTCACACAAACACAAATGAACTCCCCCCTCCGCCCCCCCACACACACACATACACACACACTTCTTCACATGAGCTTGTTAGCGCCGGCGCCTGGCCAGCGTCAGCCCAGCGGGCGTCAGCGACTGGGTGGCTGTTTGGAGCGGAGTGGAGCGGGGTGGACCCGGTCCAAGCGCTGACCTGGGGGGGGGGGGGAGGGGGGCTGTTGAACACCACCCACCTCCTGCTCACTCAGCTTTGCCATGCTCATTATGAGTCCCGCTGTGCCCCTCAGCCACACACACAACAGGTGCGTCTGTGTGTGTGTGCGTGTGTTTGTGTATGTGTGTGTGTATATGTATGTGTTTGTGCGTGCGTGCGTGTGTGTGTGTGTTTGTGTGTGTGTATATGTATGTGTGTGTGCGTGTGTGTGTGTGTGTGTGTGTGTGTGTGTGTGAGTGTATATGTATGTGTGTGTGCGTGTGTGTGTGTGTCTGCTAGCCCATGGGTTCTGGGTGTTGGTGTATGTGTGTGTGTGTGTGTGTGTGTCTGTGCTAGCCCATGGGTCCTGGGTGTTGGTGTATGTGTGTGTGTGTGTGTGTGTGTGTGTGTGTGTGTGTGTGTGTGTGTGTGCTAGCCCATGGGTCCTGGGTGTTGGTGTGTGTGTGTGTGTGTGTGTATGCTAGCCCATGGGTCCTGAGTGGTGGTATGTGTGTGTGTGTGTGTGTGTGTGTGTGTGTGTGTGTGTGTGTGTGTGTGCATGTGTGTGTGTATGTTTGTGTGAGTGTGTGTGTGTGTGTGTGTGCTAGCCCATGGGTCCTGGGTGTTGGTGGTCAGTATACAGTGTGTTGAGTGATCAGTGGTGGTTCCTGCGTCCCCGGCCCCTCAGACCATGTGATTCACGCATGAACGCCGTCTGGTGTGAATACCCAGGCTGAGGATGCTTCCCTGCCCTTACTGTAGTCCACACACACACACACGCACGCACGCACGCACGCACGCACGCAAGCTGGTCTGTGCTGGTCTTTACTGGTCTGTGCTGGTCTGTGCTGGTCTTTACTGGTCTGTGCTGGTCTTTACTGGTCTGTGCTGGTCTTTACTGGTCTGTGCTGGTCTGTGCTGGTCTTTACTGGTCTGTGCTGGTCTTTACTAGTCTGTGCTGGACTATACTGGTCTATGCTGGTCTTTACTAGTCTGTGCTGGTCTTTACTAGTCTGTGCTGGTCTTTACTAGTCTGTGCTGGTCTTTACTAGTCTGTGCTGGTCTTTACTAGTCTGTGCTGGTCTTTACTAGTCTGTGCTGGTCTTTACTAGTCTGTGCTGGTCTTTACTAGTCTGTGCTGGTCTTTACTGGTCTGTGCTGGACTATACTGATCTGTGCTGGACTGTGCTGGTCTGTGCTGATCTGGACTCATCTGTACTGATCTGTGCTGGTCTGTGTGGAACTCTGTTGGGTTGGACTGTGCTGGTCTAGTCTGTGCTGGTCTGTTGGGCAGTGTTGTGTTGAATTAGGCCTGGCTGGCCGTGCTGGGCTGCGCCATGCTGTGCCGGGATTCACTGGGTGTATGTAGGCCAGGGGCATCTCCACAGAAGTTCCCCCAATTGCCTCCTTAGCAAACCCACTCCATTACCAACACACGGGCTCAGCTTCCTGGGACGAGGCCTTCCTCAGTGTCCTCTTCTATACTGTGATATTGTTTTATAACAACATTTGAAATATAGTCAACATAATTAGCATCAGCGATTATTTTGTGAATTAACAGAGTTTTAATTAGATGGTTCGGTGCCAAATTGCCCTTGCTAAGCCTCGGTCGAAGGGAGAGGAACTGTATTAGCCCCTGTTTGATCAAGACTGCACAAGCATATTTTTCTACCGCAGGGAAACATGTATTTGTGATAAGGCTCCAGTCTAAAGATGCTTTGATCCTTTTTTTTCTTGTTGCAGACTTTCACAACTAATCCTGTTAGCTGAGCTATAAGACTGTTTTTCATGTTTTCTATTGTAAGTAATAATACATTTAAAAAAAAAAAAAACTTCCTGGGTTTTTTGTGTTCTATAAATAGCCGAGCTATGAGAGATGAATAGAGATTCATTTAACGTTGGTGGTCAGTGTACTACTGTAATACTCGCCTCGTTTCTAAACAAGTGACTAAGAGCATAATCTAGTGCTAAGGCCAGTGTAGGAGCGAGTGTAAGAGCAACAAAATATGTAAATAGTATAGGTACTGAAGAGGAAGGGTCCGGGTAGTAGGACTGACCCTTCTGGATCTCCCATAGTCAAACTACGTGGCTCCGACATGGATCCTCTTCATGGCACCTGGTAGGAGCGACCTGTCAGGTAGGATTCAAACAGGGAAAAAGCAGAGCCTGTTAAGCCTTTTCCCTCAAGGGTGGATAGGAGGATCTGGTGGTCTACTGTACCACATAAATGATCCTGACAGGTCTAGGAGTATCAGGACAGGAGGAGTGAGAGTTCGCTCTTGTGGCATGGAGTGACTCTGTCACTGCAAGGACGGTGGTCTCTGTCGAGTGGCCAACCTTGAACCTGGACTAGTGGGGGTCCAGGAGATTGTTCCGGTGGAGATATGAAGACAGTTGGTTCTATTTCGTGGAGCTCCGCCCCACAGGGCTAGCTCCTATTGGCTAGTAAAAAACTATATATTTTTTTGGACTTAAGAAAAAAAAACTACATACACCTGTGTCCAACCAGTGCCGGTGCACCACTTCACAAATGCTCCTTTGAAATGTTGAGCTCGCGAAGACGACTGAGAAGAGAATAATCAAAGATGACCACGCAGCGACTCACTGTGGAGCCGGCGCCGTCCTTCGGGATCCCCGGCCAACGCTGCCCAGTCTACTGGAAAGACTGCGGTTGCGGCGCCCCCTATAGTGGTCAGAGGGATCAGAGGGGTCAGGAGGTCAGAGGGAGCGGGAGGTCAGAGGGGTCAGGAGGTCAGAGGGGTCAGGAGGTCAAAGGGAGCAGAAGGTCAGAGGGGTCAGGAGGTCAGAGGGAGCAGGAGGTCAGAGGGAGCAGGAGGTCAGAGGGGTCAGGAGGTCAGAGGGAGCAGGAGGTCAGAGGGAGCAGGAGGTCAGAGGGGTCAGGAGGTCAGAGGGAGCAGGAGGTCACAGGAAGCAGAAGGTCAGAGGGGTCAGGAGGTCAGAGGGAGCAGGAGGTAGGGAGAGAGAGTTAGGGAGAAAAAGACAGACAGACGGAGATACAGACAGACAGACCTTGACAACAGACAGACAGGTAGACAGACAGACAGACAGACAGATAGACAGCTAGAGACAACAGACAGACAGGTAGACAGCCAGGTAGACAGCCAGAAGACAGACAGACAGACAGACAGACAGACAGGTAGACAGACAGACAGACAGACAGACAGACAGACAGACAGACAGGAAGGCAGACAGACAGACAGACAGACAGACAGACAGACAGACAGACAGGTAGACAGACAGGTAGACAGACAGGAAGGCAGGTAGACAGACAGACAGACAGACAGACAGACAGACAGGCAACTAGACAGTCAGGCATCAACAGAGTGACACAGTGGAATAAGACCAGGCGCCAAGGACATCTTCTTGTATGTGTATTTACAGACCTATTACATTATGTTTCCATTACAGTCATTTAGACACTTTTATCTAAACATAATTACAATAATTGCATTTAGCGTAGGCTCCGTGGATTAGGTCCAGAGAAGCTGGGAGGAGACCCCCCCTACAATCTCAGTAATGGTAGCTCCGTGGAGAGCTGGGGCTGGAGAAAAGACACATGGATGAGGACAGTTTTCTGCGCCGGGGGGGGTAATTTTATCAAACACATTCTGCTTCTATATGACAGATCCCCAGTCAACTGAAGGGTGAGGCAGGCAAAATGGCAACATTATATTATATGTATGACTATTTTCAGTATATCATAATTTGTACATTGCACTGTATTTTCTTTTTTGTATTTTGTTGTTATTTTGTTTTTGTTTTTTTTACATACATACAGTACATCAATGCAAACACACACACACACACACACACACACACACAGTCCCATGCGGGTACTCATGTGGGAGGGTGTTGAAGTCACACCAGTTGTTTATCTGAAGCTAATTGAGTCCAAAGGGGATATGTGCTGTGATTGATTTCCTGTGTGAGGCATTCCCCCTCATGTACTCCTCTGTATTGTTCCTGTATCTCCCTCCCTCTCCCTCTACCTCCCTCTCCCTCACCCTCACCCTCCCTCTCCCTCTCCCTCTCCCTCTCCCTCTCCCTCTCCCTCTCCCTCTCCCTCTTCCTCTCTCTCCCTCACCCTCTATCTCACCCTCACCCTCCCTCACCCTCTCTCTCACCCTCACCCTCTCTCTCCCTCTCTCTCCCCCCTCCCTCTCTCCCCCTCTTTCTCTCACTCTCTCTCTCTCACCCTCTCTCTCTCTCCCTCACCCTCTCTCTCTCCCTCACCCTCTCTCCCTCACCCTCTCTCTCTCCCTCACCCTCTCTCCCTCCCTCACCCTCTCTCTCTCTCCCTCACCCTCTCTCTCTCTCTCTCCCTCCCCCCCCCTCTCCCACTCCCTCCCTCTCTCTCTCTCTATCTCTCACCCTCTCTCTCTCTCTCTCTCTCCCTCTCTGTCCCTCTCTCTCTCTCTCTCCCTCTCTCTCTCCCTCTCTCTCCCTCTCTCTCTCGCCCTCCCTCCTTCTCTCTGTCATGTGTTTTGGAGTGATAGGCACGGGGGGGGGGTTCACAGGCAGTGATGAGTTAACCAGATCTGGGTCACTCCTACTGTAGCGAAACATATTTCTGGGGTAATTAAAACAGAGTGATGCAGCTTCTGGCTTCACCCCTCTGGCTCCAGGAATAGAAACAAAATCTGTGTTTGTATTTGTGTGTGTGTGTGTGTGTGTGTGTGTGTGTGTGTGTGCGTGCGTGTGTGTGCGCGTGTGTGCGCGTGTGTGCGCGTGTGTGTGCGTGTGTGTTTCTGTGTGCATATTTCTTCCCGAAGAGAGAACTGGCGGGTGGTTGAGTGAGCTGGAGAGATTTTCGGAGGTGCCTGGTTTCTGCATCATTCTTATTCTAATTCTGAAATGTCACACGGGGGGGGCTTATGTAAGATGTCTAGACATGGGGGGGGGCGCCCAGCTACAGCCGAAATGCAAACCTTCGTCTTTGGACAAAGACAAACCATATGTCTGCCTTATGTTTCCTAAACAGTTAATTTGGGTTTATTTCATGAGCTGTTTTGCATTCCTAGCCGTGGATGCCTCTTGTTTTTGTATTAATATGTATTGTGTTTCATTAAATGTAATTATGCTTTCTGTCAAATCACTTTGTGTGTCCTTTATAGATTGATTTTATAGCTTGATTTGATTTGAACCAGTCCTTGGTTGGATCTGGGCTAGACCTGTCTCTGTCCTAGGTTGGTACTAGGTTTGTTTTGGGCTAGACCTGGCTTTGTCCTGGGTTGGTACTAGGTGTGTCCTGGGTTAGACTTGGCTCTGTCCTGGGTTAAATCTTTGATTGACCTCTGTGTTCTTCCTAGATTTCCCTGGCTTTGACCCTGGATATGGTCCTGGCTTTGACCCTGGATATGGTCCTGGCTTTGACCCTGGATATGGTCCTGGCTTTGACCCTGGATATGGTCCTGGCTTTGACCCTGGATATGGTCCTGGCTTTGACCCTGGATATGGTCCTGGCTTTGACCCTGGATATGGTCCTGGCTTTGACCCTGGATATGGTCCTGGCTTTGACCCTGGATACGGTCCTGGCTTTGACCCTGGATAAGGTCCGTCTTGGGATTCTCAAACTGAATAAATACCACAGATATAAACACAAAACGCCCTAGATCAATCTTGTTGTAACTAAGTCTGCTGAAAAATAGATCTTTTCCATGGACCGATTTAGCTACTTTGAACATGAATCCCATATGTATTTTCATAGCTCGCCCAGTAATCACTGGTGATCAAACGTGCAAACGCTACTCAGGATTGTCAGGAATGTGCACACGTCATGTTGGTATGGCAACGACAGACTATAACATCACCCTGGACAGTATTTGGCAACCGGACACATGTTGGCGTGACAAGGTGACTAGAGAGAGAGTCTGTTGATGTAAATCTTAAAATTATCAGGTGGTCGTAGTCAGTGTGATTGTATGCTGCAGGCTTTGATCACTGTCTTTGTCTTACCTTGCCTACTCCATGGCAGAGGAAACGGATATTCTGTATAATCTGCTGACCGCGTATATATTGAACTTTATTGAAAGGATAAAACCCCTTGAGATGAATCATCTCGTATATCCAAACATATACTCCTTTTTTTCTGGAAGATGGTGTGAAATCATATTGGTGGTTGCTGTCACAGTGTCTGAACATTCAGTGTGATTTCAGTCTCAACAGGTACCGTCCATCTTGTTCTCCAAGCGGATTGGACATGTTTGCTTCGATTGTCCCTTTGAATGATGTTTTTTTCTCTATTGAGTTGGGTTTTTATGTTGGGCTATAACCTGTAATGTCGTGTATTAGTGTCTCTTTTAGTGGATATATATTATGATGAATGCCTCTATAGGCTGGGGTTTGTCTATGTCTATATAAGACAGTGAAATCAGCTAATCAATACATACACACGCACACAAACACACACACACACACACACACACACACACACACACACACACACACACAAACGGCACTGTGCTTTCATATTCCGAGAGTTCCAATGACCTGTCAAGTGAAGCAGATATTTTGTCCCTGGTATACCATCGGATCTCTTGGAGAACAGGTTCTATGGAATACATTGACAGAACAGAGTTAAAAGAAGAAGTGAGGTGCTTTTTGTTTTGGAATCAGCATAATGGCAACTCCTTACCGGAGAATTCCACCCTAGAACACCATTGGGCTCAACAACGAGACACCCACAAAACAAGATAGAAAAATGTGGTTTCCTTGACTATAGTTGCTCCATGTAAACAAAGCATGTTCACAAAGTTTGCACTTCCATGGTTTTACAGTGTCGAAACACGTCGACAAATCCCCGGAAGCAAAATAACGAGGACCACAACAACAACAAAAAACGTGTAGGAGAAAGGGGACCTGAGGCGGGTGCACCATGCTAACCCTCTAGCTCTAGAAAACGGGGTGCACCATGCTAACCCTCTAGCTCTAGAGAACGGGGTGCACCATGCTAACCCTCTAGCTCTAGAGAACGGGGTGCACCATGCTAACCCTCTAGCTCTAGAGAACGGGGTGCACCATGCTAACCCTCTAGCTCTAGCCTACTCTATGAAGTTAGTTCAACAAAACGACACATATGCAATCGCACACACTCACACAAAAGATGACAACGGACACACAAATGTTTCATTTACCTGAGTTCTTTGGACTGTGGTGTTCTCGCACCCGATGGAAACTCATTCCCGCCAGTGTATGTAAATATTGATTACACAAATTGCACAGTATTTTGGCATTGTCTGTGTTTTTTTCAATAGCAAATACAGCTAGATACAGGGTCTGACAAATGGAAGTGTTCTCTTGAGAGATGGCTACTGCTGTTGTTCTGCCGGATTCCGACTACGTTCGCCTCCTCCCGATAGCTCAGTTTCGCGCAATGCATGCTGGTTAATTGAGTCTTTCAAAATAACTGCACCTGTAACCACCACATACAGTTTATTGAACTTATTACTAAAATAATGACATTGTCTTGCTTCGTTTAAGTTAATTGTAAACAAGACACATATTACATGTGTTTAGAGGTTACAAAATCATAGACTTTAATTATCCTTTAATGTTGACATTTCAGTCATTTTCACGAGATCATTTAGAACACATTCTGCAGATGACAGAAACTTCTGTTTAGTAAATCCAATCTCAGAGTTCTGGATGCAGCAGAAGCACCAATCAGCACGGCTTGCCTATTGTAAGCTCATTAAAATGTTACAAACCACACACCCCTCAACCCCCCCCCCCCCCCCACACACACACACACACCTCACCCTTTCCTTGAAGTAGTTCCTGGTGCCTCAGGGTGCCAAAATTAATGAGAGAAAAAATAGCAACAATGGCGGCATTAAGCTCATCCTGCATGGCACTCTCCATTGTGTCGTCTCACCACGCTGGAAGGCATGGTCCAAAGGGTCCATTTTGCCTGAACAAAAAACAGAAGATAGTTTGTTGTTCTTTATTTGTTGTTTTTGTGTGTTTTGTGTGTTTTGTATGTTTATGTACACATGTTTGTATGTGTGTGTGTGTCTGTTTGTGTGTGTTTCTTTATCCATGTGTGTATGTGTGTGTGTCTGTGTGTGTGTGTGTGTCTGTGTGTGTGTGTGTGTGTGTGTGTTTGTGTGTGTGTGTGTGCTTGCGTGTGTGTGTGTGTGTGTGCGTGTGTGCGTTTTTATCCATGTACACATTTGTTTGTGTGTGTGCTTGCGTGTGTGTGTGTGTGTGCGTGTGTGTGTGCGTGTTTATCCATGTACACATTTGTTTGTGTGTGTGTGTGCTTGCGTGTGTGTGTGTGTGTGTGTGTGTGTGTGTGTGAATGTGTGTGTGCGCGCGCGTGTGTGCGTGTGTGCAGACAGACAGGTGGCAGGGGGATCTACAGGCTTTAGCTGTGTAAAGGGAAACTACTGTGCAATAGGCTTAAGGCTCCATTCTGGGCTGACTGACAGTCCTACAGGAAGCAGGAATGAAGGGAGGGAGGAGATTGACGAGGAGGGAGGGAGAGAGGGAGAGAAGGAGGGAGAGAGGGATGGAGGTGCTTTACGGATGACAAAGCTGTCAGCAAGTTTTAATGGAGGCAAAAGCCTTTGGGGAAATCTTTGTAGTGTTTCGCAAACAGCGGCAGCACTTTGCTCTAGGAGAATCTGTCATGCACACGGCACGCGCGTGAGCACACGCACACACACACTCACAAGCACACACACGCACACTCACAAGCACACACACACATACACGCAAAAGCACACACACACACACACACTCACAAGCACACACGCACAAGCACACACACACACATGAGAACACACACACACAAGCACACACACACACACAAGCACACACACACACGCACAATCACACACACACACACACACACACACACAAGCACACACACACACTCAAGCACACACACACACAAGCACACACATACACACACACACACAAGCACACACATACACACACACGCACGCACACACACACACACACACACACACACACACACACACACA
>NC_140254.1:9047747-9107747 GCF_949987555.1 Borostomias antarcticus
TCAGTCCCAGGATGCCTTTCTGCGGGACCTTGAGAGCTTCGCAGTCACGTTTGTAGAGGAGCCAGGCGTTGACCACAGCAAGGGTGATGGTGTGCCAGAAGATGTACATGTATCATGATGTGTTCTTTGGTTATGTCTATGTTGATTATCAAGGCACTTGACCTGCACCAGTCCTGAAGAACAAGGACCTGATCAGAATAAGTGGGATCGTTCTCTAACTGGTCTTTATAAAACAAACCAACACCCATTTGAGTGACTCAGCTATGAAGTAACCAGTTATTTGGAAGAAGCAGGATGATAGCTGGAGATACTGTGTCTGTAGTAGCGTCGTCTTTGTTGGACCTGATCTAAACTCTGTATTTCTCCCTGGAAAACGTATCGCCGAACGTAATTCCTGTGGCATGTTCCCCTACTATGTTCTCTCTCTCTCTCTCTCTCTCCCCCTCTCTCTCTTTCTCTCTCTCTCTCTCTCTCCCTCTCTCTCTCCCTCTCTCCCCCCCCCCTCTCTCTCTCTCTTTCTCTCTACCTCTCTCTCTCTCTCTCTCTCTCTCTCTCTCCCTCCTTCTCTTTCTTTCTCTCTCATAGAAACACACACACCCACACACACACACATAAAAACACACTGCTGAAAAATTAGCCTCATTACGAGGCTTTAACAAAGCCAGGGTAAAAATAGACCCTGGGAACGTGATTGCTGTGCTAACTTGCTCTACTTCCTCGTCATGCATTATGTATCTGACTTCTTGCTTGTTTAAAACACAGATCGATTTTAGGGAGGCAATACATCAAGAAGTGTTTTTTTTTTTCTCTTTTCAAGTTGGCCACTGTTGACTGGATGAACTTACCGTTTTTTGTGTTTTTAAACAGAATTGAACTATAATGAACTGACAGAGATAAATAGCTTAATCATCAAGTCTCTCCTCCCACAAAGTAGTTTAAGTTAATTAATTTAGTTGTTTAGAAGTCTTAGGCCTTTCACTGACCTCTACAGGGAGTAGGAGAACATCTCGCTGTATAGCCACTGGTTTGGCTCCATGTCTGTTCAATATAAGTCTGACCCCTCCCCCAACCTCCCCCACCAAACCCCCCACACAAAACCCATCCAGTGGGCCCCCCTTGGCACCAGACTGTCCCATGGGAGCGGGAGCGTTGTGTAGTAATGTTGTTAGCGTCGGTTGAATAAACCGTTTCAGCTCATATTGCCCATAAACCCCGTTGGGTCCAAAACATGCACAGAGATTCAAACCACTGGGATAGATCTAATATTAGGGACTTTAAGCAGTGACGGTTTGAGGGACGGCTACGGCGTTCAAGAATTACTTTTGCGCGTCCCTGATTCTGTTAGAATTCTGTGCCGTTGCAGCCCAACTGTCTACTACGGGGGAACAGCTGACTTGGCGTAGTCCCTAAAACGTCTAAGCATTTCCATGTAAATATTGAGTTCTATTGTATTTTAGACAGTAATCCTGTTCAGACTATGTTCTACTAGTAATACCCTAATGATTCTAAGTGTATTTGTTAGATATACCCGCAAATTATATTGATTTTCTTGTTTGTCTACAGACTTGTCATCTTCGTCGTCTTACGTTGCCACTCCAGCTAACGTTGCTTAGTGATTATGGATTTCCACCGCTACGGCAACGCGTTGGAATGTTTGCGGATGCCGTAGTCGTCCCCAAACTGCCGCTGCTTAAAGTCCCTAATGGCGGAGAGTGAGGATACATTGGATACATATATATATTATAACAATCATGCATTGGTTTTGCATATAATAGGATGTTGGCGCATATTGGATGTGAACCTGAATCCCTTTTCCCATTATAGCAAGACAATGCATCACAGTAGCTCAGCAGTAGGCTTGCCGTAGACACCTGGTAGCTTCCTGGTCACCGCTGGGCTCTCCTGCCCACTGAAGAGCCGCCCGCTGGGTGAGAGGAGACTGTGAATATATCAGCGGCCCTCCAGGGGTGGACAGGGTGAAAGGTCACTGCTGACTCAGATACAGGAAGACAGAGACCCCTTCTTTTTTAATTGGACGGTGGTTTGCAGGGCATCACTCACGGTCATGACGGAGGGGGGGTGAACCATACTTATTCTCTCTTCTCTCTCTTTCTCTCTCTCTCTTTCTCTCTTTCTTTCTCTCTGTCTCTCTCTCTTCCTCTCTCTTTTTGTCTCTCGTTCTCTTTCTCTGTTGTATCCATCAAACATAAACACATGTCATAAACCATACATGTACACACACACACACACTTGATCTATTCTACCACTCTGCTCCCCGACCGATCTCTTTGTGATTGAATACTTTAATACATACCACCCCCCACCCCCCCAACCCCCCACCTCCGCTTGCTCAGCATGAGCCAGGATGAAAAACAAAGAAACAGAAGAGGAATCCATGAAATAGATGAATGCATGAGAGGTTGAATAAAGTGTATCACCATCAAAAGCATATGGATGTACAGTATGTTATATATGGATGTACAGTATGTTATATATGGATGCAGGGACATGCACAGATAGACACAGGGTGGTGCTAGAGCACCTGCCCTTTGCCCTCTGGACAAGGCAAGTGCCCTTTTGAAAGTTACTTTTTTTATTATTATTTTTTACAGTGTAGGCCTACTGTATGTGACCCATGGTGACATCGATCAATTCTTGATTAAAAGAGTGTAATAATAATGCCCCAAAATGCGTTGTAATTTTGCCAGCCCCCCCCCCCCCCCCCACACACACACACACACACTCGCACGTGCCCCTCCCCTCCCTCCCTTTCTCAACGGTAAACGTGAAAAGCGGACACAAATGTTTTTGAATGATTTTTCCAGATGCCCATCCACATCCATTGTATGACCAAAACAGTGGTAGAGCAATTATCAACTTTCTCGAAAATGCTTGTTTTGTCAACGTTTTGATCTGAATCATTGTATATGATCATAAGTAACCTTAAAAGAGGGCTAAACATGCATTTTCCCTTTACTATTCCTTTAAGCTGAATATTTAGTATTATGTAGTAATCTTAACCAAGTCTCTGAGAGAGCAGGAGGGTAACAGGGAAGGGTGATGCAGGTGTCTTTAAAAGGACCACATTTCCCAGAATGCCAGATACGTATACGGCTGCTTCACATGAAAATAAATCATCCTTTCCTTTTTTTTTTCTCTCTTCCGCTCCATACCTGATTTCTCTCCTCATAGATATTAGGAAAATGCTTTGCATGAATATACAATGGAATGGCTTTGTCAGCTGGCTTCTGGGTAATGAGCAGAAAACACAGACAAGAAGCCTGTCTGGGAAAAAAAAAAGAGAAGCAGGGAGAGAGAGAAAGAGAGAGAGAGAGAGGGAGAGAGAGAGAGGGAGGGGGGGGAGTTGATGGTTGAGCTCTGGCAGCTTGTGATAAGCTGACTCACCTTGTACGTGCACAGAAAACTGTTCATCCCCCTCTCTCTCTCCATCCCTTGCCTTCTCTATATCTCTCTCTCTCCATCCCTTGCCTTCTCTATCTGTGTCTCTCTCTCTCTCTCCTCCCATCAAACCTCTCATCTCCCTCCCTCTCTATCTCCTTCTCTCCTTGGCCCGTCAAAGCCCGATCAACCCTCCAGCCATCTTCAAGTCAACATAAGGACAAAAAGTGGGACATGGCACAGAAACTAGAAAGAGAGAGAGAGTGCGAGAGAGAGGGGGGGGGGGGAGAGAGATTTTTTTTGATAGCCAGTACCCCCTCAGAGAGACTGCCATGACTTTAATTGGCAACTAATATACTTTTTTCCTGGTGTAGAGTCCAACAAAGGCTGTAGCTTCAGAAGGGGATTCCTTCCATACAGAGGAATCGTGGCTTGACTCATGGTTGGTCTCAAAGTTCCTGCCTACTGGAGGCCTGGAGGGGGTTTAGTCACTACTGGAGGCCTGGAGGGGGTTTAGTCACTACTGGAGGCCTGGAGGGGGTTTAGTCACTACTGGAGGCCTGGAGGGGGTTTAGTCACTACTGGAGGCCTGGAGGGGGTTTAGTCACTATTGGAGGCCTGGAGGGGGTTTAGTCACTACTGGAGGCCTGGAGGGGGTTTAGTCACTATTGGAGGCCTGGAGGGGGTTTAGTCACGACAGCACAGTTGTCACGCTGCATGCTCAATGCCTCAGAGTAGCGCTTGAATCCGTCATCAGTCTTTGGCCTCCGCCATTCCTTTGATGGATTGCGTTTGTGCATCAGGGGACGCCGGCGCCCGCCATCGACTCTCCAGTGCGTCCTTCTCCCAAGGGTCCGTGCGAACGGTGCCCGATAGAGATTTGCATAGCGGTGAGTGGATTGGTCCATTACGTATGTGGCATGGTCATTTGGTGGAAGCAACACAGAACCATGATGAACGACACAGCCTTTATTCAACCCCCCACCGGAGACAAACTCCAGGGAATTCTTCTGTCTCTCCTCCAGCGGTGGAGCCAGAGCCGTCCATAATGAAACATAGGTTTTAGTCGATAGGCTTTTAGCTAGATTCTAAGCTAGTAGGTCTATAGCTCTTTGGGGGAGATGTACCAACGCATGTTAGTGCCCATGTTGGCGTAATTTCGTCGCAACGTATGCCTGAAAATGGCATGGCTTGTGTGGACAGGCCGTGCATAGCTCAAACAGCACTTTCCCTGGCGCAGGGCCACGGAAGAGCAAGTCGCACTTTTCTGACTTGTTCAGGGGAGGGTGGAGCAGGGGAAGGTGAGTGTGAAGCTCACCAAACAGGGAGGGGATGCAAGGAGAGACCGATTAATAGAATCAGGGAGGGGATGCAAGGAGAGACCGATTAATATAATCAGGGAGGGGATGCAAGGAGAGACCGATTAATAGAATCAGGGAGGGGATGCAAGGAGAGACCGATTAATATAATCAGGGAGGGGATGCAAGGAGAGACCGATTAATAGGATCAGGGAGGGGATGCAAAGAGAGACCAATTAATATAATCAGGGAGGGGATGCAAGGAGAGACCGATAAATAGAATCAGGGAGGGGATGCAAGGAGAGACCGATTAATAGAATCAGGGAGGGGATGCAAGGAGAGACCGATTAATAGAATCAGGGAGGGGATGCAAGGAGAGACCGATTAGCATTTCATTGACCCTGTTCAGGCAGAACATATTTTGCTCCACCAGGGCCCTGTACTACGAAACAGGATTACGGGGTTAGCGCCATAGCTTCAGGTTCAAGCCTGGTTTATCCGTACTACGAAGGTGGTTCACTTTTCACCGTGCTATATCGCCGTCGTAACTTATGCTGCCGAGCTAACCTGCTCCGGGGCAGGTTAAGTTCCAGATTATGGATCCAAATGTATGAAGCACTGCCCGCTGACCGATCAATTCACTTGGAAAAAGGCATATGGACGTTAAAATTCTATATGAAACTTCAGTGTGCGAATTAAAACATAATTTCAGTTTGTGAATAGTGAGAGGTTATTTTACAGACCGACAAACTCCTCTTGGGCTTTTTCTGATATCATCAAGGTTGTGGAATGGCTTTGTCAGCTGATATTTTGCCCGAACTTGTGCGTTTACAGTCACGCAGTCTGTAAGCTGTGCACTTGCATTTTATTGGCTATAGTTCCATGTAGGTTCTGCTGTGGGTGAAGTGGAGAACCAAGTAGCCTACATTTTTTATTCCATTTTCAAGTATTGTGATTTAGACTAGCTTCCTGTTCCTAGGAACAAAAGTAGCCTACATTTTAGTTGAATTGTTACAGCACCCATGCCTGGCAATAAATGACAGTCTTCTTTTCGTAGTTTCACCTACTTCTCCACCTCGAGCTGCACTTTTTCCATCTTAATATTTTGTATCTTAATATTGAGTTCTGAACTTCTCTTGTATAGAGATGTCACACTGTCTGCTCCAACCCGAAACTAATCAAATAAATCATAGCCTACTATAATTTGTTTGGTTTACTCAAGCGAGATGGCAAAACGTTATCCTGGATTTGTTGAACTAGTACAGGGCCCAGATACAATGAATACCACACACTCAACATGAAGGTTGAGAAGAGAAGAGAGAACTACTCATGTTCAAGAAAGACATTAAAAAGAGGGAGTGGAGAGGCTGTAAAAAGAGACTAGAGAGGTTGTTTTTGAACTGTGGTCCAATAAGACAAGAGGCGACACAACAAGGTTCCCTCCGGAGGGTTTTGCCCTCGCTCTTATCCTGTTCTGTCCCTCTCCAGCGCATGGAAACACTCTGTTGTAAAACACTTTAAGCTGCATTTATTTGTACAGTATGAACGGTGCTATACAACTGGATCAGTGTGTGTTACAAACATCATTGTGTTCTTTTCATTACATGCATGCTAGTTCATTAGTTTTGTTATTATTTAATTCTAATGACGTACAAAGACCTCCATAGAATCTCCATAGCAACATCTAACTGTATTGTGTGCGAGAGACATGTCTTAAAACCAATCAGAGGATATTTCCCTGATTCGACGAAATCCGAATTACATTCAAACATTAACATTCATTGGGCCTCATTCACACTTATCTTCTTAAGTTCTGTTCATAAATTTCTTCCTAAGAACGTTTGTAAGGAAAGCTCCCGTCTGATTAAAGGACTATGCTCGTTTTTGACAACCTGGACCTTATTTACGACATATTATAAGAAGTTTGACTCACCCAGATCACTTTTGTGTTGTTCGGAGGCAGGTAGAAGAAATTTAAAATCCAGCGCGAGCCAGTATATCCATGTAATGGCGGCGCACGGGGCATAGGGAATGCAGTTTCTCAAAATCCATTTTCGGCCGCTAAACGGTTGTTTTCATCAATCACATTGCATGAATCGACAGTTGATATTCCTCTACGCGAGCCATTCTTTCGGTTGGTTTTCAAATGGTCTGTAGCCACTGTAATATGATCTTTAGAAGCCTCTCCCCCACTTGCTCCAGCACGCATGCGCACAGGCCAGCGCGCAGCCTGCTATTCTCCGGCTCACGTTCTCTGCGCTACGATCGTAGTTGGTGCCGAGAATATTGTCGTCGTCATTCGTCAGCAACAATCCGATCGTAGCGCAGAGAATGTGAGGGAGCATAGCCAGTGTAAAGATCATATTACAGTGGCTACAGACCACGTATTTGAAAACCGAAAGAATGGCTCGCGTAGAGGAATATCAACTGTCGATTCATGCAATGTGATTGATGAAAACAACCGTTTAGCGGCCGAAAATGGATTTTTAGAAGCTGCATTCCCTTTGCCCCGTGCGCCGCCATTACATGGATATACTGGCTCGCGCTGGATTTTAAATTTCTTCTACCTGCCTCCGAACAACACAAAAGTGATCTGGTTGAGTCAAACTTCTTATAATATGTCATAAATAAGGTCCAGGTTGTCAAAAACGAGCATAGTCCTTTAAAGACGTGTTCGTAAACCGCTGGAAGAGTTCGCACCTGCCTGCGAATATCATGGTTTCTCAAGTTCAAAGCTTGTGGCCGCTCACATGAATTAGCATAGGTAAACTCCCCGCCAGCCCCATATAAGGATATACAACTACAGGGTCGTGCGCAGATGTCACTTCTCTGAATGAATACTGGTCATCTGCGCTCTCGACTCGCCAGCTTTTCGATACCATAATGGTAGGTTAGGTGGGGTTGTGTCAGGTGCGTTGGCAAGTCAGAGGACTGCATTTCGAATCCAGCGTAGGCAATCAAAATCAGATTTTAATTCAGCCAAGTAGGCCTCCTACTACGAGGAAGTTGCCTTGGTGCATAAACATAGCGAGGCAGAACAGTGCAAAATGTCAACGTGATAGAATACAATACAAGCCTACAGTCTACAAAAATGTAGGCTATATAGCCTACACAGCAGTCAACGCTAGCAGTTGACAAAAGAGGTACCCTACGTGTCTGATCTTATCTACATAGGCTACTGTAGAAATGGTCCTTATTGTGTCATTTGTAAATTGAGTATTGGAGTTCATCTGTAATGACCATAACCTTGGAGCCGGCAGCAACATTTCACTGTGACTGGACATTAGGCTGCATGTGACAAATAAAGGACTCGTGAATGTTTAATCTTGAGGAGAGATATGCAGGCTACTGGAGGGGGGCCAGCGTGCCCACCGTTGTCCGAGTTCGACCAGCGCGTTGGTGCCATAATAGGGACAACAGCACTGTTGGGTGTGCGTGCCGCTGGCGATATGGATACAGACACCAGGGAGACGGACTACCACCTTCTCCGCAGCAGACTCTCCGTCTAGCGCACTAACACACATCCAACTGTAGAATTGAGGTGACCGCAATCACCAAATGATGAAATGGGCATGGATTTGTTGCTATTATAGGCCTATGTAGGCCTATAATACAGCGAAATCTCACAGTGCTTTTGCAGAACGGTCAAAGAATTGAAACAAAACACAACCCTCATTAATTTACACCAAAATCACAAATGATTAACACACTAGAGAAATATTTCAAGACTGATCAACACGAATAACAAGCAATTCGGAGCGAAATGATTTAAATGACGACATATCAGATATTCTGACGCACACGTTTACAATGGAAATTATGGTTATGATTAGGACACGTTATTGGGAATTATGCACATATAATTGTATTTCAATCATACATCATCCAACTGTAGAATTGAGTTGACCGCAATCACCAATTTTGCATAGTCTACATTTCCGTACTCAAATGGCCTACTTGTGACTGCTATTCAGTGTTCGTATATTCTGTTCTTAGCTGAGAACAAATCCCAGATGAGAAACCATTGGTGAATGCCAGAATTTTCTTAGAAACGGCGTAAGTACAGTTTAAGCGGAAATGCTTCTTAAGAACTTCTTTACTTCGTTGGTGAATGAGGCCCATTGTGTTTATTCTTGTTTTCGGTGTGGGTGTGCGTTGTGTGTGTCCGTGTGTCTGTCCGTGTGTGTGTCCTTGTGTGGGTGTCCGTGTGTGTGTCCGTGTATCTGTCCGTGTCCATGTGTGTGTCCGTGTGTCTGTCCGTGTGTGTGTGGTCTGTTCATAGCATGAGATTTAGACCACTCATTAATAGAGCAGTACAGATTGCTCGTAAACAAGCACTGCTTACCTCACCACGTGGCTGTGATCTTTCATCTACAATCAATGAATATATGGATTTTTGTCCTTCAACATAATAATAATAATAAAAATAGCAAGAACAATAACAATAATAACAACAACAATAATAATAATAATAATAATAATAATATAATATACAGTATATTACAGACGGACAATGAAAATATGCAGTTAACATTTTTTTGTTTCCATTGGAGTGTTTTTTTTCATCTGTATTTGATTAATGGTAGGCGAGAGGTGATTCGTCAGTGTCTGCAGACTCGTCTTCACCTTGAGAGTCCTTTGTCAACAACACATTATAGATAGAGAGGTCCTGAAGACTAATCCCTCCTCACACAGTTCAGTCAAACCATAGGAGGAAAAAATATTGTAAACAGCAACAATGAAATAGTTTGGTAAGAAAGTTGAAGTTGATACCATTTTGGAGGAGGGTTAGGGGTGGGAGTGGGGGTGGGGGGCTTATTCATGGTGTTTTGTCACTGTTACTCATATAGTACAGTGACAGCCGCTAATGAACACACACAGTCTGTCTGCCTGAGATTCTCAGTAAACCTTGCCATTCACCAGGGTGCTGTCTCTCTCTCTCTCTCTCTCTCTCTCTCTTTCTCTCTCTCTCTCTCTTTCACACACACACACACACACACACACACACACACACACACACACACACACACACACACACACACAAACAAACATATAACAGGCAGCACCTCTCCCATCACTTGGGAGTGGATATTGTAAGGTGTTGTGGGGGGATGCAGATAGAGAGTGTGTAGGGGGGTGGGGGGATGCAGATAGAGAGTGTGTAGGGGGGTGGGGGGCAGATAGAGAGTGTGTAGAGGGGTGGGGGGATGCAGATAGAGAGTGTGTAGGGGGGTGGGGGGATACAGATAGAGAGTGTTTAGGGGGGTGGGGGGATGCAGATAGAGAGTGTTTAGGGGGGTGGGGGGATGCAGATAGAGAGTGTGTAGGGGGGTGGGGGGCAGATAGAGAGTGTGTAGGGGGGTGGGGGGATGCAGATAGAGAGTGTGTAGGGGGGTGGGGGGGGCAGATAGAGAGTGTGTAGGGGGGTGGGGGGATGCAGATAGAGAGTGTGTAGGGGGGTGGGGGGGGCAGATAGAGAGTGTGTAGGGGGGTGGGGGGCAGATAGAGAGTGTGTAGGGGGGTGGGGGGATGCAGATAGAGAGTGTGTAGGGGGGTGGGGGGCAGATAGAGAGTGTGTAGAGGGGTGGGGGGATGCAGATAGAGAGTGTGTAGGGGGGTGGGGGGATACAGATAGAGAGTGTTTAGGGGGGTGGGGGGATGCAGATAGAGAGTGTTTAGGGGGGTGGGGGGATGCAGATAGAGAGTGTGTAGGGGGGTGGGGGGCAGATAGAGAGTGTGTAGGGGGGTGGGGGGATGCAGATAGAGAGTGTGTAGGGGGGTGGGGGGGGCAGATAGAGAGTGTGTAGGGGGGTGGGGGGATGCAGATAGAGAGTGTGTAGGGGGGTGGGGGGGGCAGATAGAGAGTGTGTAGGGGGGTGGGGGGCAGATAGAGAGTGTGTAGGGGGGTGGGGGGATGCAGATAGAGAGTGTGTAGGGGGGTGGGGGGCAGATAGAGAGTGTGTAGGGGGGTGGGGGGATGCAGATAGAGAGTGTGTAGGGGGGTGGGGGGATGCAGACAGAGAGTGTGTAGGGGGGTGGGGGGCAGATAGAGTGTGTGTAGGGGGGTGGGGGAATGCAGATAGAGAGTGTGTAGGGGGGTGAGGGGCAGATAGAGAGTGTTTAGGGGGGTGGGGGAATGCAGACAGAGTGTAGGGGGGTGGGGGGGGGCAGATAGAGAGTGTGTAGGGGGGTGGGGGGGGGCAGATAGAGAGTGTGTAGGGGGGTGGGATGCAGATAGAGAGTGTTTAGGGGGGTGGGGGGATGCAGATAGAGAGTGTGTAGGGGGGTGGGGGGGGCAGATAGAGAGTGTGTAGGGGGGTGGGGGGCAGATAGAGAGTGTTTAGGGGGGTGGGGGGATGCAGATAGAGAGTGTGTAGGGGGGTGGGGGATGCAGACAGGTTCAATATCATTAGCACGGCTTCACCTGTGACCTCACACACTGCGGCATCTCACACTCAGTCAGTAGAAACACAAAGATGAGCCGTAACACACACACATGCACGCACAAAAGCACATGCACACACACACACACACACACACACACACGGATGCACACACACACACACATATCACACACACGCACACACACAAACACATATCACAGACACACATATCACACACGCACCCACACACACAGATGCATCACACACACACACACACACACACACACATACACACACACACACACACACACACACACAAATGCCTTACTTGTCCTTCACCACCTCTAGCTGACCCTCCAACTCACCCTTGGCTACGCATCTACCTGGAGGCACCTTCTGACCGTGCAATCTGTCCACCTGCCCCCCCCCCCGCCCTCTGATCCTGCCTTGTAACGGGCTGCAGGGTTATTATTGGGTTTAGTTTATAGTTGGTCTTTTATGGATCCATTGGGGGGAGGGGGGGGCTCAATTACGGCACAGCTTTCCAGACTGACCTTGGAAAGTCATTTGTTTGTTCTGCCGTTAACTACAATCCAATACCATAGGCCATTACATTACGCCAGGACTGATGGAGTAGAGAGAGAGAGAGAGAGAGAGTGTGTGTGTGTGTGTGTGTGTGTGTGTGTGTGCGTGCGTGCTAGTGAATTATCATTATGTATGGTATTTGATTTTCCTTCTACCTTAGCTAGGAGTTTGAATAGACAGACAGGCAGGCAGACAGGTAGGCAGACAGACATGCAGACAGGAAGGCAGACAGACAGACAGGCATATAGACAGACAGACAGGCAGGCAGCAGTGTATGGCAACAAAAGAAACAGCTTTTTAGCCAGCATGCTTTGTTCAAATGAGCAATTTGTTCTCTTACGGTCCATTTTGTCGAGCACAGTACAAACATCCAATAAACCAAAATCATTACACTCTATAACTCTTGTGTGTGTGTGTGTGTGTGTGTGTGTGTGTGTGTGTGTCTATGTGTGCGTGCGTCTGTGTGTGTACTTGCTGTGTCCTCTGTGTACAACTACTGCTCCTTCATATACTCTAACTAGGTGTTACCATATTCATTTTGTTTACCCACATCTCAATAACACTGAGAGAACTTGTTCAAACTCCATGATTGTTTACCTCTGACAAGTGTGTACTTTTAAATGTTTGTTTACTCATTATCGGCATTTTCTAATAAACAAACTGGCTTCACCTTTGTCTGAGCTTGTTAGTCAGCACGACTTTTCTTCATGGCTATGCTAAGCGCTACGTCCTGACATTGACGACGCAGGAGCTAGCGTAGCTCAGCAGGTGTGCCTGCTACAGTGTTTAATCTAACACAGCTAATAGCCTACGGACTTGGCAATGGCTGCCCAGCGTGAGGGGTTAGCACGCGGCTCTGTGTCGTGCTGCTGACCTTCGAATGCAAGCGTAGCTATCGCTAACGGAGGCACATCGCGGCCCTCTTAAAGATCTGAAGACTTAGCCGCTTTGATTTGGGATGTATTGTACAGTCCTGTATGGCGGAAGGAAAATGAGACAGAATAATAAAGTAGCCCGATGCCGTTTCAGTCATTTCTTCTTTCTTTTTTTTCTCTTTTGAAAGTGGACAGCTTCTAAAAATCTCATTTTCTCTGTGCTTTGACAAGAGCAAGCCAATTTGACTGGACACAAGGGAGAAACGAGAGACAGTATTATTGAGGGGAAGAATGAGAAAGAGGTTTGTGTGTGTGTGTGTGTATTTGTGTGTTGTGTGTGTGTGTGTGTGCTTGTGTGTGTGTGTGTTTTTGCGTGTGTTTGTGTGCTCATGTGTGTGTACTTGCATGTGCTTGTGTGTCTGTGTGTGTGCTTGTGTATGTGTTCTTGCATGCTTTTGTGTGTGTGTGTGTGTGTGTGCACGCACCTGGCTTCATGCGCACCACTTCACATGTACAAGAGCGTCCAGTCTGTTTGCTGGGTGATCGCTGGCGTTAGCCCGCCCCACATCGCGGACATCCAGCGCGGTGAAGCCGCTCCGTGAGAAAAAGTTTGACTGTTCTCTGAAAGAGACAGAGATGAAGGCCGCCCAGGCTCCAATCAGGGTCCACATTAGACTGTGTGTGAGCAGAAAATGAGCTGTGGGCAGAGGAAGAAAGGAATCCCTCAGAACCCTTAACAAGGCATGTGGGACGCAGGCCAGAGGGCTGGACCATGAATAATAAATACTAGAAGAAGAAGACGAAGGAGGAGAAGAAGATACATACTAGAAGAAGAAGAAGAAGAAGGAGAAGAAGAAGGAGAAGAAGACATTTTGGCTCACAGCGGACCACGGTGGAGGAGAGTGGAGAAGAGGTGTCTTGGCTGTTCCCGGTCCCAAGCAGAGTTAATACCCTTCAAAGGTTTCTCCTCAAAGCGTCTGCAACACTTTATTCCGAGACTGATTGATATTCAAACGATCAATAAATGAAGTCTCCGACGTAACTTCAGATGAGGCACGAACGTCACGGCCGGGGTAATCGGCAGAGGTTAATCAGTCTCACCCCGTATGACGCTAACCACCAGCTGACTCAGCTTTCATACCATTGGTTCAGCTCGCTAGAGTGCCTGTATTTAAGCTGTCAAAATATGTCATTGTTCACGCTTGCCATTACTGCTGGTTGTGCATTTGCATGCTCGCTGCTTCCGCGTCCTCTGCTCTGGCGTCCACTCTGCCATTACTGCTGATCGCTCGTATCTGCGTGCTCACCGCTTCCGCGTTCTCTGCTCTGGCGTCCGCTCTGCCATTACTGCTGATCGCTCGTATCTGCGCGCTCGCCGCTTCCGCGTTCTCTGCTCTGGCGTCCGTTCTGCCATTACTGCTGGTTGTGCATTTGCATGCTCGCCCCACCTCCTCCCCTGCTCCACCTGCGTATGTTGATGTCATCTCTGTTGTCATCGTTGCTCTCTGTCCGGGGTATTGCTGCATTCTTCCGGTATTCCACTATGCGTCGGCTAGTGGAAGCCAGGGTAGACACTAGCTGGTGTCTGTGGCTCTCCGTGGTGACCGTGGGCCGAAACATCTCCGGATGGCCATCCAGCGGTCCCTCCGGTCATCATGGAGGCAGAGACACTAGGCTGTATCTCCTTCGGACTCCACGAAGCGTCGGCCCGTGGAGGCCGGGGACTATAATGTACAGCAGTCCCCCTGTGGCCCTCTTTGACGGTCTTAGTGGGCTGAGTTACCTCCGAGCTTCCCGATCGCGGCCCACTCTGATCGTCATTGAGGCAGGGGGCTAGATGCCGTTCCCCCTTCTGGCTCTCTGGGCCAAGCGGCCCAGAGGGGGGGAACACCTAGATTGCCTCCCCCTGCTAACGCGCTTTCCACATCGGTGGAAGGCAGGGGCCCCCCGAACAGAGCACACCGCCAAAATTCATATGCTATGTATTTATAGATGCATGCTTATAATGGGTCAATTTGACAAAAGTGATCTCGACTGAAACACTGTTGTAGCGACTGGTTATTCTTAGAGTAATTGAATTGGTAGTTGAAATTGGATAGTTGAAGGTTTTAGATCTATAAAGGGGTCTCCACGGAGTGTACTTCTCTTCACTGTATTGACTTGGTTGACTTGGTTGTACACAAGTACTGTAACATCCTCATGAATCTTGTTGTACTGTAGGTCCTATGGTTTGAAAACAAAAGCAACACATCCTTGTTTTTTATTTTAGCCTTTGCACTTCCCTTTTGGTGTTGATGTTTTCCTATCTTTCCTTGACATGCCTACAAACTGATTCCACACGGGTAGTCTTGTCAGCTTTAATCCACGGGCAAATGAAAAGATCAAGCATTGCTTTAATATGGCACTAAGCTTGTTTGTGACACATTTGAAGGTCACATATCAGATGCTGGTTCCAGCTCAAACTCTCTAATATCCCAACCTTGGACTCAAGGGCCTGATTCGTTTTGTCACTGCAGACCCCATGTGTGTGTGGGGGGGGGGGGACCGAGCTTGCCTCTGTGCATACACGTGCATGCATGTGTGTGTGTGTGTGTGTGCTTGCGTGTGTATGTACATGTGAGCAAGCTTCCATCTGTGCTTATACGTATGCGCATGTGTGTGTCTGAATAAATGTTGAATTTGATCTACAATTCAGTTAATTCAGCAATCTACTTTCCTCTCCGGCCATTGACTCTTCAATACCTTACCAGAATCATCATATCAGTGTGTGTGTGTGTGTACATGTGAGCAAGCTTGCCTTTGTGTGTGTGTGTGTGTGTGTGTGTGTGTGTGTGTGTGTGTGTGTGCATGCTCAGCTCAAGTGTATGTGTTTTCAAAGCCTGCTCTCTGGATTGGGCTCATTAACATGCTAAAGGTTTGGTGTTTAAAGTCACCCTGACCTCTGGTCTGCTGTAAGCAGCGTGGCCTGCATATTGAGCACAGCTCCGATTGATCTGCCTAAGTAGCTGCAATTAACAGAGGACCCAAACGCACGCACACACACACACACACACACGCGCACACACACACACTTGCACGCCCAAGGCACATGCAGATACACACACATACGGCCATGAAACATAAGATCAAAATGATGGCTGCCAAACAGGTTTGGTCCCTGGACCTCCTAGACCCCTCCCACTGATGATGATGCTCTCATTTGACCCGGGAACGCTGGCAGATGGGATGAATGAACAGGATGATGAGAGAAGGGAGAATAGAGGCCCGGTGAGAGAAGGGAGAATAGAGGCCCAGTGAGAGAAGGGAGAATAGAGGCCCAGTGAGAGAAGGGAGAATAGAGGCCGGTGAGAGAAGGGAGAATAGAGGCCCAGTGAGAGAAGGGAGAATAGAGGCCCGGTGAGAGAAGGGAGAATAGAGGCTCGGTGAGAGAAGGGAGAATAGAGGCCCGGTGAGAGAAGGGAGAATAGAGGCCCAGTGAGAGAAGGGAGTATAGAGGCCGGTGAGAGAAGGGAGAATAGAGGCCCGGTGAGAGAAGGGAGAATAGAGGCCCGGTGAGAGAAGGGAGAATAGAGGCTCGGTGAGAGAAGGGAGAATAGAGGCCAGGTGAGAGAAGGGAGAATAGAGGCCAGGTGAGAGAAGGGAGAATAGAGGCCAGGTGAGAGAAGGGAGAATAGAGGCCAGGTGAGAGAAGGGAGAAAAGAGGCCCGGTGAGAGAAGGGAGAATAGAGGCCAGGTGAGAGAAGGGAGAATAGAGGGAGAATAGAGGCCAGGTGAGAGAAGGGAGAATAGAGGCCAGGTGAGAGAAGGGAGAATAGAGGCCAGGTGAGAGAAGGGAGAATAGAGGCCAGGTGAGAGAAGGGAGAATAGAGGCCAGGTGAGAGAAGGGAGAATAGAGGCCAGGTGAGAGAAGGGAGAATAGAGGGAGAATAGAGGCCAGGTGAGAGAAGGGAGAATAGAGGCCAGGTGAGAGAAGGGAGAATAGAGGCCAGGTGAGAGAAGGGAGAATAGAGGCCAGGTGAGAGAAGGGAGAAAAGATTGCCCGGCTCCTGTAGTTAAGGCTGCCGTTTAAATCGGGCGACAATAAGGACCTTTGTTAAAGTCCTGAAAGTCGTTACCAGTTTAATGAGCCACTCTTACTGCCCAGGCTCCGTCCACACTTGATCAAAGTCCTCTGGCCTCTAAGAAGCCACTTCTCCCACTCTGACGCTCATTATTGCATCCTGCAGAAATGGCCTCTTCTTGTCTGGGTGTGTGTGCGTGGGTGTGTGTGTGTCAGTGTGACAACTCAAAGACACATTTTAAGGTCTTATGGCCTGTACAGAATACACAAATTCAGGCTGATTTTGGGCTGTTTTTTTGTCACAGACAAAGTGTCCAGCGTCTGGCCCGGTTTTGAACGTCGGGAACGTTGAAAAGCCTTGTATTGTGACATAATCGAAGATCAGCGATTTGACACCCTTCGACACCCCGACGAGTCTAGCATGTCAGAATGTTGTGTATTTTCCTGTCTAGTCTGACATCTCCTGCCACCATGCCTATGACGTACCTTGACGTGACCAATAGGATTACAGTGTTCTTTACTGTTAACACACCCGTTACCTCAAGTTCTCCTTGAAGGATAGACAGCCCATACTGTCCTCTTCTAACACCCAGGAACGGGTGCACAATCCTTTTTCCTTTATTTTATTTTTCTTCTTTGACTCTGAGTAACACAGCTCGCGCCAAATTCTGACTCCCTGGCAGAATCCCACTCCCCTCCTCTTTAGTTTGATCTGCACTCTTCTTCTGACAAAATGAGTGTTTATAGTTTCTACCACTCGGCAAAAAGCAGGAAATCACAAGAGTAACAACTTGTCACAAAATGCGAGGCTATTTCAGGTTTTAAGATGACCACGTTGCAATGCAAACCTATGGCTATCTACTGCCATAACATTCACGATAATAAATTATGAGAGCACCTGGAATAAGAACCTAAATACTAGTTTCCAAGTAATAGGCCTATTTATCTAAAGTCCTAGCCTATTATTTATCCCTCCTCACATGTATTGTGGTTATCCTGTATCTTTAGGTCAGTGGATGGTCGGCTACTGAGTCAGTAGATAAAAAGGCATGAATCCCAGATGAAAACATAATGCTGTATCAACTGTAGTTTTAATGAGGCAGATATAGCCTAGTTCTGGTAGCCTACATATCCTGGTTTTGGCAGTCAAAAGACAACTTAAAGCTCAAAGATAGTGAAGGGGAGTCAGATTCTGCCGGGGAGTCGGAATTGAGTGCATACTTCTTCTATGACTGACAATTTCTTGACCAAAGTACCAGAATTTGCACAATCCCGCGCATGGTTGTGAAAGTCAGCATACGATGATTTGTCGCGGTCATTCGTGTAGTGTTGCCAGTGTCCCGGCCACGACACGGCAAGAATTTGTGCAACTGTGATCGCCTAATCTGACATGGTGGCCATCGTGAAAGACAAAAATATTGTTGAGTCTGTACGGGCCATTAGCGTGTGTGTGTGTGTGTGTGTCTAAGAGAGGCCACACAAAGTCTCAGTTGTATTGTCTGTAGAAGAATGCTCAGGCGTCATGATTGGCGAATGGCGATGATTGAACATACTGTAAATCCTTCCCTCAACCCGACTTCTTGTGGAATATTGCCTTGCTGTGTGAACCCTGGCTCAGTTCACCTAACTGGCACACTCTGTGCCCCTTCAAAGTCACAGCCTTGCCCTCATCCCCATGTGGCCAAAGTATATTCGGCCAATTACGGAACTACAGGAAGTCAGACACAGGTGTTTGGGGACCAGGACCAGGAAGTGATTTAGTGCCACTCACTCGAGACCTCTCTGCCGGAAATCTAATATCGCTGGAGACGCCGAGGGGAAATAATAAAAAAAGAGGCATTGAACCGACCACAGCACCATTTTAAGAGCGCTGTCAATATGTACAGGACTCTCTCTCTCTCTCTCTCTCTCTCACCGTGGTGACTTTGAGACTTCTTTTAATTTTGGTTTTGATCAAAGGTCTTTTCATTTGTATTTTTTATTTTAAAGATAGACAACAATTGAGTAATCACCGTGTTAATGTACAAATAGTTGTTCAACCCCCCGAACCCACCCCAACACCCACCTAATGAGAAGTGGTTTTTATTATAACAGTACTAAGTGAAAATAAATACGAATGACAATAATAGTAAAAAAAAGCAGAATAAGATACATATAACTCTTGAAACTTGAAAACAATGGGAAAAATAATAAATAGATAATTAACTAAATACATTTTAACATTTTAAAATAAATAACTACAGTATACTGATCACTCTCTACATCAAGCGCTTCCAAAAGGGGCATCCAATACAAGTCAGTCTAACGATAGAGCATCATTATCAAAAGCTTTGCAGTACTAGGAAGGGGTCAGGGCTCTTTCTTCCGGACTGCCCACATACTGTAGCTCCTACTAGAGTGAACAGAGGGGGCAGGAAAACGGAATAACCGGTGTGAGAAAGGGTGACGTCAAGGTCAAATGGATCTTTATAGCTTGCCTCACTCCTCTTATTCCATATTTATGAGCGGACTAATCCTTAACGACATATTCAGCGGCCATGTCCAGCGGTTATCAGATCCAAGCCTTTTTCTTCAGGCCGGTGGACGGACGTTAATGGGGACTGATCCCGACTCAAATTGCTCCTGTAACTCAAAGGGACAGTTCATTTGTGCTCTCATGAAGAGGGTGATAGACGTGGCATAATGGGAGAAAGAAGTGATTCCCTGGAGTGTTTCTGTGTGTGTTCGCGCGCGGGCGAATGTGATATGACTTTCTCACTGGTGACAAGGGGACACTCCATTTCTTTTCTAAGGTGTTCTACCCGTTCTCCCAGTGGAGGAGGTCATGGGAATATGTGTTGTGTGCTGGTGAATATGTGTTGTGTGCTGGTGAATATGTGTTGTGTGCTGGTGAATATGTGTTGTGCGCTGGTGAATATGTGTTGTGCGCTGGTGAATATGTGTTGTGTGCTGGTGAATATGTGTTGTGTGCTGGTGAATATGTGTTGTGCGCTGGTGAAATGTGCAAATCAATTTTTTTGTATGCCTCCGCCAGGCGATAGTCTGGAGTTTCGGGTTGTCCGTCCGTCCATCTGTCCGTCCGTCCGTCCGATGTTTGTTAATGCAATATCTCGGGAACGCATTGAATTTCTTCCCCTTTGGTACAAATGTTCACTGGCACTCAAGGATTAACTGCTTAGATTGTGGGGTTCAAAGGTCAAAGTTCAAGGTCACTGTGACCTCACAAAATGTGTTTTTGGCCAGATGAACACAATATCTCAAGAACGGCTTAACAGAATTTGTACATATTTGGCCAAATGTCCAGTTGGACTTAATTAGATTAATTGGATTCGATTTTGGTATTGAAATTGAAATTGAATGTGTTTTCCATTTGGTACGTTTTTTTTTTTTTTCATATTACGCATCTTTAAAGTGGATCTCAAGGATTTTCATATGAATAAATGTCTGTTTTGTTGTTATCGATTGAGGTAGCAGTAATGATTTAGCCTATTCCCCATTCACGAAAGCCTTTCCATTTGCAACATTGCCACATTTTGTGAATGGGGTGTCTGTGGCGATATTCCCAGGCAGTATTCATTGGCAGCCCACAGGTGATGTGATTGGTGGCTCGTGTTTGGTTTCAAAACAAATGCAATTACCGCTTATTGTCAAAAGGTGGCGCCAAAGAGAATGAACCTAAATTCCTTGAGATGGACACTTTAAATAACGCATTCAATATAACAAACAGCAGTTTCAGGATCACTAAATATGTATAATGTCAGCAAAAGCTTATTTTACAATGTTAGCCTTGGTGCTAACATTGGATTTGAATGGTTTAAAAGGACACACCTGTTGACTGTCAAGTTAGCTGGGTACATAACATTAGCAAGATACACAAACCCTAGCTTGCTAAACATTCTTGCAGCCAAGATGCTTTATTTACTCTATGGAAAACACTAGCTTGCCGGCAAGAAGAATAGCAGTGTATGCTAGCTTGGCCGTGCATGTCATTGCATGCAATGGTACACAAGCTCAATGAGGCAACTGGATGACTAAGCTTGTTGTCTGCCGCAACACTGCTGTTGTCTCAGCCTTAGCACAGGTACTTTAAGGATTTTTTTTCCTGCTTATTCATTTTAGGTGTGTCAAGTCATGGCACATCATTTGAAAGCTTGCAATCTGCACTTTCATAATATGTACAAAACTGAAAAATTACCTTGCCTACTTGGGGACAAAAAATACCAGCTGCTGTAATATAAAAGCTCTGGGCAAACTGACCAAGACTCAACTCATGACTCAACTTCTCCACCATGGTGGACCTGTTCTAAAGGGAGCCTCAACATGCCGTTCTCAGAGAGCCCCCCACCCACCCACAACACACATACACACAAATCAAATCAAACTTTATTTGTATAGCACATTTCATACACAGAGGCAACACAATGCGCTTACATCTCTCTCTCAAATCATAAAAACATCCCTCAAGACACATACACACACAAACACACACACACACACACACACACACATTTAAACTGTCCTGCGGTCACCGTATTGTAAATCAAGGCTAACATCATATGACAAGGTGTCACATCCTCACACCACTTCCATTATTCCAGCCAACCGGGGAGATGGGGGAGGGGTCATAATCCAATCAGATAAAAAATAAAATAAATAAATAAATACATAAATAATGACTGTTCACATGGAGAGAAAAAAAAGAGAAGGAGGAGAAGTAATTCCCGTAAAGGCAGAGAGGTGAATGTGATTGATCTGGTGAGGGACATTCATCTTAGTCGGTGCGCCCCTGCTCTGCTCATCCGTTACGCTACGCTGGCCTAGGGATGAAGTAGGGATGAAGGATGTGCTATTATGCACTGACTTCATCATGAGTGTCGTCCTACCCTAGCTCCCGTTGTTTCAGAGCTAAAGTTGAGCTTTTGAACTTTGGGGGATGGGAGATGGGCGACGTCGTTTTTGCTACCGTGTCAGATGGAGTTACTGCGTTAATCTGACAGTCAGGTACTGTGTTTTTGAAAGGGGCGATGTTGATCTTATCAACATTCCTACCTGGGTTCTGTACTTGATTCAACTGCTATCTAGCAGACCAGGGTACAAATACAATCTGAAATCCTTCCAGTTATGTATAGTTTGCCTGGGTCTGCTTTGAGTGCCAGGTGTTTGGGCTTTGTATCTTAGGTACATCCCTTTAGTTGTTTTAGACAAGAGCAATCGAGCACGGGGAAGAACAGTCATTTAAATTATTTCAAATAGCATTTGAACCCAGGTCTTCCATCCAGACAAATGTTGTTGATTTGTCATCCAGTAGCACTGGATATTGAAATATCCCTCATCCAGTAAATGGTAAATGCACCTATACAGTATAATGTAGTGCATTTATCCAAAACACTTAGTTGTTATTAGTGTGTGGAGCGTTTTTTTGTGCATTTCTGCAGTTTAAAATCAGGACACAGCACACTACCAGTTGTCACTCAAGCGGTGTGAAATTAAACTTACCAGTAGTGTTCTTTCAAGGACTTTCAAAATAAAATTAAGGGAAAACAAATCTACTTTTTTTTATTCACTTGGCATTGGTCCGAATGATATACTGTATACTGAAGTATGAAGTATATTGAATCTGATATACTGAATAGCCTAATATGTGGAGGACCTGTTCATCAGTTAAGGACAACCTTAATCTAAATGTATGCAAGCAGACCATGAAAACGTGTTTATCTGAGACGAGGCTAGGGGGGGGGGGGGGGGGGGGCTTCTTGGTCCAGTGTTAATTTGGAAGAAACCAAATCCACCGGGAAAGAGGGTGTTTGGCTTTTTGAAAGAGGTTATGGTGGCTTTTCGAGGTGGTCTATGACAGAATTAAAATAATACATTCAGCTCAGTAGAGAAAATAATCATAGCTCCGCATTGTAAAATGTAATGGTAAACAAACAATAACAGAAATGTAAAAAAATAACCTCAAGTTCTATAGGCATGACACTTCTGCTCGTGCTCCTTCTCTCTCTTTTCCAATATCTCATCTGTCTATTAGAATACTGTAGGTAGTTGGATGAGCCGCATCAGTGACATTTTAATGGCCTTCTCTCTCTCTCTCTCTCTCTCTCTCTCTCTCTCTCTCGCTCTCTCTCTCTCTCTCTCTATCTCTCGTAAGAGATCAATTCAGGTACTGTAAGGCACAAGTTAGGGCTAGTAGGACTCAGTTTAAAACTGTCAAGGCTTTGGCTTTGGCCCCAGCTCATGCCGCCTGTCCCCACCAACACACACACTGGGCCCCCAGGTACTGGACACAGCTACGCCCGTACCCCCCCCCTGGGAATGGGAACGGGATGGAAAACTAAATTACCTGATATTTGATGCATTTGTCATCTTAAGGTTCACTCGTTTTGTTTCACACCTTTCTGCAATTCTCTGCTTTTCTCTGTTCCCATGGTTTAATGACTGCTGGGTGCTGGATTCCCATAATGCACTATATTGGTAGGGGCAGGCCGGACACAGTCGGCAAATCTCATTTACAGGTGGGAGATTCTGGTGTGCGTGTGTGTGTGCGTGCGTGTGTGTGTGTGCGTGTGTGTGTCTGTGTCTGTGAGAGGAGGATGAGGTGTCCCCGTTAACTTTCGTTTTAACAGCTCAGGAAGTGCCTGCTAAGCAATGCCAGAAATTAGCATACAAATCGGAAGCCAAAAGGAGTGTGTGTGTGTGTGTGCATGTGTGTGCCTGCGTTTGTGTGTGTGTGCGTTTGTGTGTGTGTGTATGTGTGTGCCTGCGTTTGTGTGTGTGTGCGTTTGTGTGTGTGTGTATGTGTGCAGCTCAGGTTGCTCTGGTCAAACCTATTAAGGTATTTTCTCTTTTCTGTACTGCTATCTTCCCTGTATCCATGATGAGCTCACTGAGTCCTCCCAACTCGCCTTGAATGTTGAATATTGTTTGTTTCAGATCAGTTTGGGGATTCAGATCCTTTTCAGAGGATCGTTAGCGGTGGAGACCAACGTCAAAGTCACTTTTATTCATAGCACATGTTCATACAAGCAAATGTAGCACATGGTGCTTTACAGAATAAGAAAAGATAAATAAAAACATAGTTTATTAGTTAATGGAATAAAAAATAGGACAATAAAACAGGCCGCATAATATATGATAAAACATGGTATAAATATATATATATATATATATAAATTATGAAATATCCCTCAATATATATATCCCATATTTTGCTTTGCCTGCATTATAATTAAATCTGATGAAAATAAATGTTTATTCTTTTTTTTACCATATACCATATATTGAAAAAATAATGACTAAAATTGTTTAAAAAAATTGAATACCATATATATATATATAGTAAAATAAATAATATATTATATTATTATTATTATTATTAGAAATAATACAAATGTAATAAAATTATAATGCAGGCAAGGCTACAGTACATGATGGAAGCGAGATTAAAAAGGTATGTCTTCTGGAAGGGTTTTCCAGAGGCTGGGGGCGTAACAACTGAAGGCTCCTCCCTGTGGCTCTTGGTCCCGGCTCTTGGAACCATGGAACGCCCAGTGACAGAGGACCTGAGGGACTTGCTTGGTGTATATCGTATATCGTAAAAGCATGCCTGACATGTATTCAGGTGCATGACTAAGGAGTGCGTTGTAAACTAATAAAATATCTATTTTAAAACTGACCGCTAACCAGTGTAGTGATTGTAAGACTGGACCAGTGTAGTGATTGTAAGACTGGACCAGTGTAGTGATTGTAAGACTGGACCAGTGTAGTGATTGTAAGACTGGTGTGATGTGTGCGCTCCTTCTGGTCTTAGTGAGGACATGTGCTGCAGCATTTTGTATCATTTGAAGTTGACATATAGCTTTCTTTGGTAGATCAGATAGGAGAGTGTTACAGTAATCTCACCTGCTCCTGATAAAATCATGCTCTAGTCTTTCAGTGCCGGCCTGTGAGAGAAAAGGTTTCATTTCAGCAATGTTTCTCAGGTGATAAAAATAAGTCCTTATCACATTCTTAACATTGGCCTCAAAATTCAGATAAGAATCAAACCTGACACCTAGGTTTCTGACTTGGCATTTGGTGTTCAGTGTCAGTGTTAAGTGCCCAGTCTCTCCCTTTCAACTTTATCACCAATGATCAACACGTCTGTTTTGTCCTGGTAACTGACATCCATACATTATATCAGCAATGCATTCTACCAGGTGGTCAACTGAGCTGTAGTCATCGGGTGTCACAGAAATATAGAGTTGGGTGTCGTCTGTGTAGCTATGGTAGCTATATTGTGCCTCCTAATGACGTCACATAGGGGTAGAATATACAGACTGAAAAGTAAGGGCCCTAGAATGGATCTTTGTGGGACCCCACATGTCATTGAAGTGTTTTTCGAGCTGTGATCACCAAGGGCAACAAAAAACTATCGGCCAATTAGGTAGGTCCTGAAGCAGAACCTTGACCACTGTTGTGTCCATGCTATGATGAGGGCGAAAACCAGGCTGAAAAGTATCAAGGATACAATTTGCATCTAGAAAACTGTTTCTCAGTCATTTTAGACCGAAAATCTCCCCCGCCAGATCCATTGTGTGCGCTGGGTCAATAGAGTCGGGACCCAGGGGAGATGGATCCCCTTGGTTTGGGTCGGGATGAGGGAACGTTTCCTTGGCCATTTCACCCACACCTCCCTCTCCTCTGACTCTTGTTGTTCTGCAGAGGTGCCTTGTTATATGTCTGCATTCTGTCACAATGAGGATTTCAGATTATGCTAAACATTTCCCAGCTGTCTGTTCAGTCAATTATCTATGATGGGGTGTGTGTGTGTGTTCATTCCAATGATGGCTTTACTTTTAATGCATTCTGTAACATTGCAGGCTAACTAAATCCTCTCTTCTTTTCTTTTCTCTTTTCTCTCTTCTCTCTCTTCTCCTCTCTCCTATTTTCTCCTCTCCTCTCTTCTCTTCTCTCCTCTCTTCTCCTTTCTCTCTCTTCTCTCTGTTGTCCTCCCCCCCCCCCCCCTCTCTCTCTCTCTCTCTCTCTCAGGTTCACTGGTCATAACCTGCCGTCTCCCATCATCAGCAGTAAGAACTGGCTGAGGCTGCACTTCACCTCCGATGGCAACCACAAGCTGAGGGGCTTCAGCGCCCAGTACCAAGGTGAGACCACTGCTCACACACACACACACACACACACACACACACACACACACACACACACACACACACAGACACACACAGACACACACCAACCACAAGCTGAGGGGCTTCAGCGCCCAGTACCAAGGTGAGACCACTGCTCACACACACACACACACACACACACACACAGACACACACACACACACACACACACACAGACACACACCAACCACAAGCTGAGGGGCTTCAGCACCCAGTACCAAGGTGAGACCACTGCTCACAAACACACACACACACACACACACAGACATACACACACACACACACACACACACACACACACACACACACAGACACACACCAACCACAAGCTGAGGGGCTTCTGCGTCCAGTACCAAGGTGAGACCGCTGCTCACACACACACACACACACACTGACCAAGGCCACTGGCCCGAATGCATGGGTTTTAGTGAGGTAAAGATATTCAGTGCAGCGTGCCGTTTGGATCGGCCTGACAGCTCCGGCATCTACGCTCACCCAAGAGGCATGACTGCCTCTCACAGCTCCCAGATCAGCTGGTGATGTCAGCTCTACTGGACTGGACTGCCTCTCACAGCTCTCAGATCAGCTGGTGATGTCAGCTCCACTGGACTGGACTGCCTGGTGTCGTGCAGGTTTAGTCCAAACCGATGCGTAGGGAGGAACACAATGGAACATTTTGACTCCAGAGTCAATATTGTGAAATACTGTATTTGAGATGTAATCAGAAACGGAAGAATCCATCCATCCATTCATCTGTCCATCAGTAGGTCCGTCCATCCATTCATCCACCCATTCAATTCATTCATCCATTTCTCTCTCCCTCCATCGTTCTGTTCATGCTGTGAACATATCTGGTTGGGAGACGCAGGGAAATGTGTCCTCATGTGAACCGGTGATAGCGTCACACCACAGCCAGCACTTCAGAATGATAAGACTGTGTAATATCATTAGTCTTATGTGCACTTCAATTAACTCTGCAAAAGACGCCCATCACACACTCACCTCACCTCACTCCAACACACACACACACACACACACACACACACACACACACGTGTGCACGCGCACACACACACACACAATCCCCTCTCTTTCTTCCCCACTGTGGCCATCGCCAGTCTCATCACTCTCCGGGGTTCAAAGGTCACGGCTGCAAAGGGATGAGCATAGAAAAGGGATTATGCGGAGCGTCCGCCAAAATCCCCCCCCCCCCCCCCTCTCCTCCAATCTCCGGGAATTTCATCTCTATTCATCCGCTCAGGGAGGGAGAGGGGGGTGGGGAGGGGTGAAGGGGGGAGAAGGGGAGAGAGATAGAGAGAGAGAATGGCGAGAGAGAGATAAAAAAAAAAAAAAGAGAAGGGGAGGAAGACAGCAAGGAAGGCAGGGAGGGAGAGAGGATTACAGGTCTTATGTCTGATAAATAAATAATACATTTAGCAGATGAGGGAGAAGAAGGCGGAGGACGGCTAATACGTTAATTAGATTAACCATTGACTTCCTCCTCCTGCTCAGCGCACACAACATTGCCCACAATCCACCTGGAGCGGCTCATTTAGAAGAAACGTGATTCCGGTTTTAACAAGCATCTCAGCCTCACGCTCTGGCATTATTTAACTCACTTCATTCTCTCTCTCTCTCTCTCTCTCTCTCTCTCTCTCCACTCTGTTCTACTTTCTATTGTTCTTTTAGATGCATATTGCAATCTTTTCAAACTCTGGGGGTCTCATTGTGATATTTTTCACAGAGCATGTCAATCACAGCATAAGCGTGCGGTATTCTTTCCTCCATTCTGCTTTTAAGACTGTTATTATGACACGCGCTGTACAGTAGCAGAGAATCCAGACTCACAGACACCATTGTCTTTTCAATTACAACCTGGATGGGAGCAGAAAAAAGTAACGTTTCATGTTGAAAGGAGCAAAAAAACATTGTTGACAAGTTTATTACTTTTGGTGTGTGTGTGTGTGGGGGGGGGGGGTGTGTGTATGTGGGTGTGTGTGTGTCAACATGACACGGCTGCTTTCATTCTCCCACTCCCTCCCTTCACCCTGGATCATTTGTCGTTCTCCTTCCTGTATTCTGCCAGGTCACTGTCACCCACCTCTCCCAGCGCACACAAACTAGCTCTTCACACAAACCATCTCTTCACACAAACTACCTCTTCACACAAACTAGCTCTTCACACAAACCATCTCTTCACACAAACTATCTCTTCACACAAACCATCTCTTCACACAAACTATCTCTTCACACAAACTAGTTCTTCACACAAACTACCTCTTCACACAAACTAGCTCTTCACACAAACTAGCTCTTCACACAAACTACCTCTACACACAAACCATCTCTTCACACAAACTATCTCTTCACACAAACCATCTCTTCACACAAACTAGCTCTTCACACAAACTACCTCTACACACAAACCATCTCTTCACACAAACTATTTCTTCACACAAACTAGCTCTTCACACAAACTAGCTCTTCACACAAACTATCTCTTCACACAAACTATCTCTTCACACAAACCATCTCTTCACACAAACTATTTCTTCACACAAACTAGCTCTTCACACAAACTAGCTCTTCACACAAACTATCTCTTCACACAAACTATCTCTTCACACAAACTACCTCTTTACACAAAGCATCTCTTCACACAAACTATCTCTTCACACAAACTAGCTCTTCACACAAACTAGCTCTTCACACAAACTATCTCTTCACACGCCCTGCCTCTTCGAAAATACACCTCAAACTGAATAACACCTCGTGTCACAAATAGCAGACTATTCCCCACAACAAAGGGATCTCTCGGAGGTGAAGACAAGCTAAAGCAGTATTTTCTTGTAGACTAAGATAAAAGACAGTGTTCCCAGGAGGTCCACTCCTCTCTGCATGCTGATGCTTTCACTCGTGTTATTTATCCCGCCCCTCTCTCTCTCTCTCTCTCTCTCTCTGTCACAGTGACATCATTGTCATTCTCTCAAAGGGCACATTGGTTTTTGTCTGTTTTATTAGGTTCTGAAAACTGATAAGACCTTGAAGTTACTGAAACCGGACAGGGGGAGAGAGGGGGAGAGAGAGAGGGAGAGAGGGGTAGAGAGAGGGGGAGAGAGAGAGAGAGAGGGGAGAGAGAAAGAGAGAGAGGGGTAGAGAGAGGGGGAGAGAGAGGGAGAGAGAGAGAGAGAGACAGAGAGAGAGAAAGAGAGAGAGCACTCATTACTCTATTAGTGAAGGCCATATGACCCTTCTGCCATCAACCACCAATTCCAACATATTATTTTGATCTCCACATTTTGGTTCACAGAATGTTAGTCACTTTGACTTATTTTTTTATTTTATTTTTTTAACTTTGTTTTAGCAACTTTAGTCTGGATGTCACCTGGTATTTTGCTTACTCACCGTGACCTACACTAATTGCTTTAGCAGCGCTCTGGGCAGCTCCTTTGTAGTAGAGGTTCTACCGCAAACTGAAATGAAAACTAGAAATGGTGCTCAGAGAGCACAGACCTCCGCCCATAAATGCATGTCATGCCTCTGTGCGCGTCCACGTGCTTGTGAGCAGGACGTTTGGTATTGCTGCATTCGTTTGGTCGAGATCTTTATGCCAGTCCAAACCCTCTCTGTGACCTACCCATATCAAGATATGGCCATTTCAATTCCGCCCATTGACAATGAATGGGGGGAATTTTTCACTCCGGAGCCAAAGTCCCAAAAATGTAATGAAAGTGATGTTTGGGTAGCTCATAGGCCCACCCTGGGATTCGGACCGCTCCAAGATAGAATGGGTTCTGAATTGGCCCATGCTACACCCCTCCACCAAGTTTCATGAAAAGCGGTCTGGTAGTTGAATGGAGGTGAATGGCCGTCCTGGCCGTGTTTGGGCGGCTCGTGGAGGCGCCCTGGGATTCGGATCTGCTCGAGAAGTTAATTTGTTGTTAGTTGACCCATGCTATACCTCTCCACCGACTTTCATGAAAATCAGTCAGGTAGCTGTAGCGTAAACCTGGTGTCAGAACTGAGTGGAGGTGAAAGTGTTAGGGTTGGGTGGTGGAGGCTGGACCCAAAATGCCGACGGCAGGCAGCACTGGATCAAAAGGGGGTTTATTCGCAAAAAAAGGGCAAAAGTATAAACAGGAACTAATTTACTTAATAAATTACTCCCATGCCTCTTTGGCAGCATTCCTTCTTTTGTGAAGAGGCATTTGCATATCGCAGCCTAATCAGCTGCTTTGTCTGTTCCATTGTCCCTGTAAATAATGGAATATATGATGTACATCTGACGTAGCCCTAGGCCTATTTAGATTTATTTTATGTCGGCTATGAATACAGGCTTTTAAGAGTTTGCTACAAGTCAAGTGATATAGGGATAAAGTGATGTTCTCCTATTTTTGGTTGTATCTTGACACCACATTCTGCGATTTTTTTTAAGCAGTGAAATTAGTGTGAGAAAAACAAATGTTTGAGTGCTTTAAAATAATCTAAAATAATTGACAGTGTAGGAAGACGGAACTTTATATGCAGTTTCCTGCGGCATCACTTTGGCACGTGCACTTCCTGCTTCAGCTATTGGGAGCTTGCACTGATGCAGGCTTGCTATTTAAGGGGTTGAGAGCCCACTCGCACTCCAAGCGCACTCCGCGCTAATTGGTTTGGGACGGCCCTTAACATGGCGAAGCTCGGCGTGAACGCACAAACGGAGGGGGAGTGGATAGGGCGAGGGCTTAGGGGGTGGTTTGAGATTGGGCCTATGAATCGACAGAGGACAAAGGAAACAGGAGGGAATATATGTTCAGGGAGAACAATCAAGGAACAACGTACAGCTGCGCAACAAGACTTGACGAGCCACAAGTGCAGACAATCACCCAGACAAAGACAAGGAGGGATTCCAACAACACACTAACACAAGGACAGAGGAACTAGGACACGAGGGAAGGGACCAGGGAACAAGGCTGGGACTGGAAATGGGACTGGACAGGAAACTAGGGGAAACCAGAAGGAGGAGCTAGAGGGGACCAGAGAACTAGGGACAGGGAATGGAGTGAGACTAGTGGGGAACTGGTGGCTAGAGCTGGGGCAGGGAGGACCCAAACAAAAATAGAAGACAAGACAACGAACAGAAGACAAGACAATGAACGCAAGACGAAACACATGGAGTCAGAACAAAACCAGGTGACAACGTGAACAAAGTGCAAAAGTCTCTGGGGGAGGTGTAGGAACAGTCACTAGGAGGGGAGGTGCTCAGGGTCCAGGAGGGTCCAGGGGGCACAGGGGCTCAAGGTCGGGATCCAGGCCGGGAGCAGGGTGTGAGCAGGGCATACCAGGGGTCTGGGGCAGAGGCGAGGGTCTGGACCGGGAGCGGGGGGTGAGCAGAACGAACCAGAGGTCCGGGGCAGGGGCGAGGGTCCAGACTGAGAGCAGGGGGCGAACTGGGCCGGACCCGGCCCGAACCATAACAAAAAGGCTGGCCCATGCTTTATCCCTCCACCGAGCTGCATAAACATTGGTATGGTAGTTTTTATGTAATTTTGCTAACAAACAAACCAACCAAGAAATGGCTCGTGGACCCGCCCCATGATTCGTATCCGCTCCAAAGTTTGATGGGTTCTAAGTTGTCCCATGCTACACCCTTCCACCGAGTTTCATTGGTCTGTTTTTTTTTTTTTTGCATAATCAACTAACACACGCCACCGAAAACATTACCTTTCGCCCTGCGCTGTCGCTGGGGCAGAGGTAATGAAAATAAAACCACGGAGCTTGAGACTAGCCAAGAAAATAAAGGCCTTCACACACCTGCAACACACCTCTGTTAAAGACCTTTGTGGAAACGAACACACCAGAGAAGGCTCCTCTGATTAGGAAAGTGATTAGGAAATTTCCGTAGTTTGACGTATTTCCTACGCAAACAGGCTATAGGGGCAGGACATAACATTTAGAGGAATTTGATTGGAACGTTGACAAATGGGCGGGTTATACATACATTTATACACTGCAGAGTAGTTGACGTTTTGATTGACAGGGTGGATGTCGTGAGATTATTGGCCTAAAATCTAAGGTACCTGGTGTCGTAATTGCATGTGACTTACTGTTTGCCAGGAAGTAAGAAATTATATACTTTGATATAAGATTACAACAAAAGTAGAATTTTGAAATGTATTTGGCATACATCGTTGAATAGGTGAACACTATGACCAATTATGTGAACCAACATGGGAGAGAATGCTTTTTTCATTTCTGTGGGACTTTAAAAATGAGGTTTGTCTGCTGGTTCATTTTACCTATAAATCACCACCAGTTTTGCCATAACTTATACATCATCATTAGCCCTCTCGTCCAAAGGACCATGGCACAGAAGGTCTATTGGTGGCAACATCGCCCCCTATTCTGGAGAGCAGAATAATCCTAGGTTTGTAGTGGCAGATCAGGGTACTGCATGGAGGACAGATATGTTCAGTCATCCTCTCCAACATAAACATCCATTCAAACTTGGGTGGGTTTCAGTTTTACATTGACATGCACTATAAAAACAAATGCGCTCTAAACATGTTTTCCTCCAACAATCGTTCATCTCTTTCTGTCAGGTAAGCAGTGGAAGAGTGGTCAACTCAGGCAGTAAGTGCCCAATAACTCACTCTGGTTCCTCTGAGAATTAACGTAGTGCTAGCAACTTGGGGATACAATTATCTTAGATGTATTTTTTCTGTTCCACGGGCATCATCTTGCTCAAAGTGGGGGACTCCACCTGACACGGTAACCTGACACGCCAGATGGCTCATTTCACTATTTCCATTTCATTTCAAACCTTTATACTCGTGAAGCACTGAGGTTTCCCTCATTTACAGTGATGACGAGTTCACACAGATACACAAATATCAACTGAGCAAATGCAATATACAGTAATAATAATTAAACGCAGTTTAATTATTGCAGGTAAAAGTACAAAGGTCAAGAGCCATGGATTTAAACTCTGAGACTGGAGGAAGGACCTCAAGCTTTAGAGTTGGTTGTGAGGTATTCGAAGTATAGGGAGCATCGTGGAAAAAAGCACAACAACACAACCCTCTGGGAAGGCATGTGAGATCAGGATGGTCTCATGAGGCTAGGGACCTCATGCAGTGAGTTCACAATTCCACTCTGTTTTGATATTTTAGAGCAGTGTTTCTCAACCAGGGCTGGTATTCACAAAACATTTTAATGATAAAAGTTGGTCCTAACCTGACGATTTGGGAGCAACTCCTAAAAATAATGGGTGTGTCACTCATAATTTTAGGACTTCTAAATTGTTGGAATTAGAGTATTTCACAAAGGGTTTGAGAGCTAAAAACAGCTCCTAAGTCCGGGAGAAGCTAGAGGCAGTCAGAAGGACTTCTAAGTCGCTGAGACCTTGTCAGAAGCGATCCAACAGGCCTGCTCCGGGCAATCCGCTTTGTAATCGCATCAATATGTTGGAGACATTAAATGATACAGAGCTTTTAAAAAGGTATAGTCTTAATCACAAGGGTATTATGATCATAGTAGAGCTAGTGAGGAACACAGTCACTTTAGATTCAGACAACACTACTTGGCCATGGGAAAATGCACTATGCAGTGAGACCAACGTGCATATCTTAGTCGTATTATAGACTGAGGCTAGAACGTGCATATCTTAGTCGTATTATAGATGGCTCATCTCTCAGTCGACTTAGGCTACAATATTACACCAAAGAATAAATGCAATAGCCAATACAGCTATGGGTGCTATACCGCCTATTCCGAATAAATGTATTAAACATTTCAAATTTTAGATTACATGTCAATGATCTGTAATTACAAAGTTAATTTACATATAGTTGTGGGATCCTTGAGGATTGTCGAAATATGCTAGGGGTCCAGAACTCCAAAAAGGTTGAGAACCATTGCTCTAGAGAACTAATATAGTGCTAGCACTGTGGGTATAAGATTAGCTTCAAGGGCAAAGGAGCAAGTTTGACATTGAGGGGGAGACATTTGCCACAGAAAGGATGATTTTTTTAGTAACTTTACCATTGTTCTCTGCACTTTTTGTACTTTGCTATTATCCTGAGGTTCTATTAGCAGGAACAGTCAGTATTCTCAGTCAGTCACACAATGACATGATCAGTCAATCTCGGGGTTATATACAGCCCACTTCTCCTTTCTCATATTCAAGAAAATGGCTTCAACTCTGTCCCTGTTTCTGCTTCAGTCACACATGCTCTGAACCCCCTAAAGTGAAAAAAGTCCCACTCTAAGCCAAGAGACGACACTACGGTACTACAAGCAAGCAATACAGTACCACAATGTCTGTGAAAGCTCAGATGTATATCAAGCTTATTAAGACCAATATAGGTTAATACTTATCAATCTCTCTTACCTGTTGGCCTGCTCCTCTTTCTCTCTCTCTTTGTCTGCCTGTCTCAACCTGATGTCCCTGCATGGGATCATCATAGCTGCATGGGATCATCATAGCTGAGCTTGCCAATGTGTTAAAGTAGCCATAACCAGCAATGGCTGGACAAGTATCACACAGGATCACTATAGGATCACACAGGATCACTATATTACAGTGACAGTCCACTATGTAAATGAAGGCCAACAGAGACAGAAACATCGACCCAGGCAGTGTAGTGTAGTATTGATAAGAGTATTGTTAAGTATCAGTACTTAGCAGTATCGGTATCGATAAAATCCTAACGATACCCTCCATCCCTACTCCTGTACTCCTCAGTTTTATGAGTCACCAGCCGCCACTGGTTGGAAGTCAGAGATGGGTCCCTACCACAGAGCTCACAGAGCTGAATAGATAGAAACACGTCCTTTTCATAGCTATAATTAGCTGTCTTTGCTAGCCAGCCAGCTTGGTCTTAGCCTATGTAGTAGACTAAAACTCTGGATGTCATGAGATTATTGGCCTAAAATCTAAGGTACCTGTTGTCGTCATTGCACGTGACCTACCGTTTTCCAGGAAGTAAGAAATGATATACTTTGATATAAGTAACAAAAGTAAAATTTTGTTATTTTTTTGGCATACATCGTTGAATAGGTGAACACTATGACCAATCGTGTGAACCAAAATGGGACAGAATGCTTTTTTCATTTCAGTGCGACTACTATGTACAATGAAGTTGGCTATTTTACCCGCATGGCTGAGAGACTAATTACCTCATTCAAACTGTCCTCATTCAAATTCCAGTGATTTGTGTAGCCAGCTCTGACTGAAGGGAAGTGAACAGCAGCAGGTCATGGTGTTGCACTTTTCAAAATAAAAGTTTCTAATGTTTGCCTACAGCCTTTTCTCCGTCCACGTCACCAGCCAGCACTGATACACACTGGATAACCCACAACATAAAGTCCACCTACTGTATGCTGGTCATTGGGCCCTGCCTAAAAAAATGTCTGTTATTTCTAACCTGCTCCTTTTTGTCCTTGTTTTGTCTTCTTACAGTGAAGAAGATGACGGAGCTGAAGTCCCGAGGGGTCAAGATGCTCCCGAGCAAAGACAACCACCACAAGATATCAGTCTGTGAGTCCAGTTCACTTCCGTTCCATTCCCTTCAAGGTCAAGGTCAAGGTCAACATTGTTTATATAGCACATCAACGAAAGTTGCACTAAAGTGCTTCACAGTATATAAAAATAAAATAAAATAAAAACAGACAATACATACAAACAGATTACAATACATTCAATACAACGTGATTGTCCCCGGAGTCCCTGGGTGATGCAGGTGCAGCTTCAAAACATAAACACTACAAACCCACACAAAAAACATATCATACTACACACATATAACTAAGCATGTTAACAAAGGCCATGAGTAAAACAAACGTGGAAGTGATAGTATAGTATAGATAGATACAATTAGGGGTTAATGGCTGATTACCTTGGGTATAAAGGAGCATTGGGCTGTGGAGTTCCTGAGCCTGGAGCCTCGGTCCCCCCGCCCAGAGGGCAGGAGAGGGACCTCCTGTGACCGGGGGAAGGACGGGTCGGCCAGGAGACTGAGCTGGGACACCCCTGTGATCGTAGAGCAGGTCTGGTACAGTGTTCACCAACGAGCAGGTGTTGACCACGAGTTGAGTCTCACCGTGTCTCTATGGATGGATCCTTAGTTCCTCTCCTTAGACTGTTTCTGGAAAGCTCCTGAACTGATGATTGTAGCAGAGGTGGTTCGGAACTCTCACAGCTACTTTAAGTGGCGCTGCTGTAGACCCGTGACCCCAAACGTCCCCCACAGTCGATCCACAAGGACGCCCTCTTGGTCCAAACGTCCCCCACAGTCGATCCACAAGGACGCCCTCTTGGTCCAAACGTTCCCCACTGTCGATCCACAAGGACGCCCTCTTGGTCTTAACAGTACATGTGCAGTCGACTCAGCGAGTGGGATATGCGAGCGCATGCACGCACACAAACACACAAACACACACACTCACATGCACACATGCTCACTCACTCACACACACCTACACACACACACTCACACCTACACACACAAACACACACACATGCACGCACACACACACACACAAATGCACACACACGCGAGCGCACACACTCACTCACTCACTCACTCACTCACACACACCTACACACATACACACACACACACACACACACACATTAGCCAGAAACGATGCTCTCTTCCACCTCTGTTTTGGGGCAAAGTCAGGCAGAACGTGGCGCTGTGCCTTGTTATGGGTGGGTGGTAAAGGGCAGCCTTGAGGCCGGATGGGGGGGGGGGGGGGGGGAGAGACCATGGAGAGACGCACTCTTGCCCCCATGTTGTTAAATAAGATTATTATCATTATCATATTATGTACTGTAGAGATAGTGAGGGGAGGTCAGAGGTCATCGCATTGCCTGCCCTTTACTCTGCAACGGGAGAGGAGGAGTGCATCTCTCTCTCTCACCCCCTCTCTCTCCCCCACTCTCTATCTCTCTCCCTCTCTCTCTCTCTCTCTCTCTCTCTCTCTCCCTCTCTCCCTCTGTCTCTCTCCCTCCCTCCCTCCCTCCCTCTCTCTCTCTCTCTCTCTCTCCCTCTCTCCCTCTCTCTCTCTCTCTCTCTCTCTCTCTCTCTCTCTCTCTCCATTTCCATTACCTTCACATCAGCAGAAGGAAATGTCATCCGTCCAGGTTCCTCTGTGTGAGAGAGAGAAGCTGAGAGATGGAAGGAGGAGGGAGGGGATGAGGAGGAGGGTAATTAGGACTGACTCAGACAGACCAGAGCTCCTGTGAGCCCTGATGATCCTTTCCTCTGGTCTTTTCCCATTTACTTTCCTCTTCTCCTCTTAACGGGCTGGCTGGATGGATCTTTTTACCTGTTCTTCCATCTTCCCTTTCTATCTCCCCCTCTTTACTTCAATCATGACTTCCTCTCTGCTTCTCCAGTAAGCTCCCTCTTCCTGGTCCCCTCTCTCTCCACACCCCCTTCTCTCTTCTCTCTCTCCATCTCTCTTTCTCTCTCTACTTTGCTTCTCTCTCTCCATCGCTATCCACTCATTCTCTCTCTCTCCCTGTTTCTCGTTCTCTCTGTATCTCACTCTCCCCCTCTCTCTCTCTCCTTCCCTCTCTCTCACTCTCCCTCTTTCTCTCCCTCTCTCCCTCTCTCTCTCTCCCTCCCTCTTTCTCTCAATCTGTCTCTCTCTCTCTCTCTCCCTCTAGCTCTCTCTCCATCCTGCTGCCGTGGTTACCGTGTGTTGCTGTGCCCCCCTGCCCTTTCTCCCTCCTCCCTCATGCATATTCATCAGCTGCCCCGGGCCAATCAGCACATGTCACGCTGACTTTGGCCCCGCCTGTCAGGCCTTTGACCCCGCCCTGCCCGTCAAACCGCTCAACTCGGTTGGCTGATGCCCAAACCCCCACTGCCACCACCCATCTCCCCCCCGCTGCCCTGGTCGGTGTGTTCTAAGTCGGCGTTCTCGGGAGGCTGAACATGGATGAAAGCGATTGGCAGATAGAGACGGGTGGTAGATGTGGCTACTAAGTCTGACTGATTCTGATGCTGATAGGAAGCGCACTGGCCTTGGTTTGATGTTTGACCACGAACAGACCTGGTGGCATAACGTTTGAATCTCCTACCTGCCTTGCATTTCAAGATCAATGTGCCACCCCCCCAATATCTTCCTAAGTTCCATTCTTACATTTCTTCCTAAGAACGTTTCTAAAGAACGCTCCCGTCTGATTTACAAGGTGAACCGCTGGATGAGTTCACACCTGTCCTCTGACTCGCCAGCTTTTCGATAGCATAATGGTTTAGGTGGGGTTGTGTCAGGTGCGTTGGCAAGTCAGAGGACTGCAGGTCGAATCCAGCGTGGGCAATCAAGATCTGATTTTAATTCAGCCCAGTAGGCTTCCTACCTTCCTACAAGGAATTTGCCTTGGGGCATAAACATAGCAAGGCAGAACAGTGCAAAATGTCAAAGTGATAGAATGCAATATACAATAGCCTCCACAGCTGTCAACACAGCAGGCCCAAACAAAGATCTAGAGACTCAACCTGTCATATTTAGCAGTGTCAGTAAATTGCATGGGATGATATTAGCCTGCTCGTTCAGTTAACGGAGAAGGGCACACACACAGTTGTACCTGGCGCATCGGGGACATTATTGGACAGACAGCACTCTCGCTTGGTAAGATAATGAAAATCATTATTACAAGATAGATGATACAAATATGATAGTATTGCAATCCTATAATGTTATGCAACTGAAGATTTGAAGTAAACACAGTCACAAATCATTTTAAATGAACATGTCTTTCGCACGAATAGTCCGTAGTCTACTTAAGACTGCTCTTCCGTGTTCGTAGATTCTGTTCTTAGTTCCCTCATGTGAGAACATTGGTGAATGACAGAATCTTCTTGGAGACGGTGTAAGTGGAGTTTAAGAAGAAATGCATCCTAAGAAATGCTTAACTTTGTTGGTTAATGAAGCCCAATGTCTCTCTCTCTCTCTCTCTCTCTCTCTCTCTCTCTCTCTCTCTCTCCATCTCTCTCTCTCTCTCCATCTCTCTCTCTCTCTCCATCTCTCTCTCCCTCACTCTCTCTCTCTCTCTCTCTCTGTCACAGTGTCACAGATGGGCGTGGCACAGGGCCACAACATGTGTCCGGACCCGGGGATCCCAGACCGGGGGAAGAGAAAAGGATCCGACTTCAGGTGAGAGGATGATGAGAGAACCAGAGAACCAGGGATCCTGACAGGAGGGAGGATGATGAGAGAACCAGAGAACCAGGGAACCAGGGATCCTGACAGGGGCGAGGATGATGAGAGAACCAGAGAACCAGAGAACCAGGGATCCTGACAGGAGGGAGGATGATGAGAGAACCAGAGAACCAGAGAACCAGGGATCCTGACAGGAGGGAGGATGATGAGAGAACCAGAGAACCAGGGAACCAGGGATCCTGACAGGGGCGAGGATGATGAGAGAACCAGAGAACCAGGGAACCAGGGATCCTGACAGGAGGGAGGATGATGAGAGAACCAGAGAACCAGCGAACCTGATAGGAGGGAGGATGATGAGAGAACCAGAGAACCAGAGAACCAGGGATCCTGACAGGAGGGAGGATGATGAGAGAACCAAAGAACCAGGGAACCAGGGATCCTGACAGGGGCGAGGATGATGAGAGAACCAGAGAACCAGGGAACCAGGGATCCTGACAGGAGGGAGGATGATGAGAGAACCAGAGAACCTGATAGGAGGGAGGATGATGAGAGAACCAGAGAACCGGGGGACAGACGGAGAGAGAGAGAGAGAGAGGGGGGGGGGGGGGGGGGGGGGGCAGCGAGAGAGAGAGAGGGGGGGGAGAGGGAGAGAGAGAGAGAGAGGGGGGGGCAGAGGGAGAGAGAGAGGGTGGGGAGGACAGAGTGAGAGGGAGAGAGAGGGGGGGGCAGAGAGAGAGAGCGAAAAAGCGCGAGAGGGAGAAAAAACAAAACAGCTGCAGCTCGGTTCATTCTGGGTCGCTAACGTCAACGCGCCGAGTGGCGGGGAGAGGGGACGTGGCCTGTCGGCCGGCCCGCCCTCCTCCTCCTCTCTCTCTCTCCCCTCCGTCACGGCGCTCATTAGAACAAACGACCTCGCCGCCTCTCTCTCTCTCCAACACCACGGCGCCTCGCCCAGAGACCTCGTCTCTTAACAGCTCCTCATTAACCGAAGGACGTCGGGTCAGACGCTTCAGAAGAACTTTGGGATGGAAGAAGGGAGAGAGGGATGATGGAGGGAGAGAAAAGGAGACGGGTAGGGGGCCACGTAGACGGACGGGGAGAGACAAAAAAAAGCCAGTAGCCCATCTCTGGAAACAAGCGCAGTAGCCGGCAGGACTCAACCATAATACCCAGAATCCCTTGCGTAGGACCGCCCGCTGTATCGCGCCGGGTGATAGACCGCTCCCTCAAGCCGAATGCAGAACGTGGTGGCGGAGAGAATGTGCCGGAATGACACGGGGTAGACGTTCCTCCCTGGGCAGAACACTCCGTGCCGGGGGACAGCTCCTCGCTGGACTCCTTAACTCTGAATAATGGGCAGCATCCATCTCCCAGGATGCACCTCTCTGGGAGCTTGCAGCAGAGCGGGGGGAGGCAATCGAAACTTGGGAGTGAATCGTTTATCCCGCCTCTCCCAGTCGTCCGGGGGTTGCGGAGGGGGAGGCGTGGGGAGGAGAGGGCGTGCCGGTTCTGCTACAGAGAGTGTGTGTGTGTGTGTGTGTGTTTGTGTGTGTGTGTGTGTGTGTTTGTGACTCTCTGCCTCTCTGTCGCCCCCTGCAGGAAGGGTGCGACGCTGCATTTCTCCTGCGACGAGGGCTACGAGCTGCAGGGCTCCAAGAGCATCAGCTGCCTGAGGGTCACCGACAGCTACGTGGGCTGGAGTGATGACCGGCCCATCTGCAGGGGTGAGGACACACACACACTCACACACACTCATACACTCACACTCACACACACACACTCATACACTTACACACACACACACACACACACACACACACACACTCATACACTCACACACACACACTCATACACTTACACACACACACACTCATACACTCACACTCACACACACACACTCATACACTTACACACACACACACTCACACACACTCATACACTCACACTCACATACACACACTCATACACACACACACACACACTCATACACTTACACACACACACACACACACACACACTCATACACTTACACACACACTCACACACACTCATACACTCACACTCACACACACACACACACACTCATACACTCACACTCACTCACACACACACACTCATACACACACACACACACACACACACACACACAGACACACACACTCATACACTCACACACACACACACACTCATACACTCACTCACACACACACACACACACTCACACACTCATACACTCACACACACACACACACTCATACACTTACAAACACACACACATACACACACACACATATACACTCACACACACTCACACACACACACACTCACACACACTCATACACACACACTCACACACACACACACACAGGGACGTGCACAGATAGACACGAGGTGGTCCTGCCCTTTGCCCTCTGGACAAGGCAAGTGCCCTTTTGAAAGTTACTTTTTTTCTTTTCTTTAACAGTGTAGTCCTACTGTATGTGGCTCATGGTGACATCGATCAATTCTCGATTAAAAGCGTGTAATAATAATGCCCCAAAATGCGTTGTAATTTTGCCAGCACCCCCCCACACACACACGTGCCCTCCCCTCCCTCTCTTCCTTTGTCAACGGTAAACGCGAAAAGCGGACACAAACGGAGGCGCGCTGCAGCAGCTAAGGTAACACATAAACCAAATGAGTGTATTGTTTGCCCCCTAAGCCTCAGTTGCCAAACTATAACTTGCATTTATTTGTCTCTGTTGTAAAGTAAGTCTCATACCGCGCCAAACAGCTGAGCCCAATGGCGGACTGGCCATCGGGACGCTCGGGACGAATCCTGATGGGCCGGTCCTCAAGTGGGCCGGCCTGGTTGTAGTGAGTGAGATATTCAGAGGGGATATTCCCGGCGCTAACTGGCCCGACCTGCTGTAAGTGGCCGTAAATGCCCCCCCTGCTCAACAAATCACACGAGCACCCCCCCCCCCCCCGCTCAACAACTTGCCGGCTGGTCGCAAGATCAGTGGGCTGACTGGGGCTACATTGCCGGACCTGAATTATTTCCCCAGTCCGCCCCTGGCTGAGCCTAAATTAGCCGACTGTCCACCTGCTTAACAAGTCTATCGTATATGCATTTAGTATTTACTATGTTGTGTAAAGCACACTGAGAGGCACGTTATGTCTGAAATGTGCTCTATAAATAAAGATTATTATTATTATTATTATTATTAGACGCTAGACATAATCAATTCATGGATTTAACATAATGATGACCACCACACGACCAATGTCGGTAGAATTTGTTGTTGGTACAACATGTGAGGCTATCAGTATACTTAAGCTGAATATTTAGTATTATGTAGTAATCATAACCAAGTCCCCCCCCCCCCCCGTCAACAACTCGCGCGACAATACAAATACAAATTACCTGGTCCTACTGTAAAAAGTAGGGGTAGGGGGTATAGGTATGGGTATGGGTATGGGTATGGGTATGGGTATGGGTATGGGTAGGGTTAGGGTTGGGGTTGGGGTTAGGGTAGGCTGAGTTGGAGGTGGATGTGTTGTTGTCCTCCTAGGGGGTGAGTAATGAAAGCATATGAGACATGGGACTACAGACCAAGGGATCGGACAGCAGAGTAGAGGACAATATTATGCTGGGGCTGACTGTGACAAAGGATGATGGAGATGACAGTTGGTAACACACACTTGCGCATGTGCACACACACACACACACACACCGCCTTTGGGTCTGCCAGAGCTTGTCCAGCCTTTGATGAAGTGTAGGCACCGCATTCCACCATTACTCATTCACAGATTGGCCATATTCATTAGGCTGTTTGGGTGCAAACGCCTTTTTCAGTCACCCCCCCCCCCCGATATCGCCCCAACCTGGAGACTGATTATTTGTCTTGTTTCATCGATTCAACACCACTAAATGTTGGGTCATTAGTCTCAAACGTCCCTGTAATTGCAAAGTGTTGTGTGTGTGTTGGGGGGTGGGGTGTGGAGGGTGGGGTGCAACTCCAGATATTTGTGGAGTAATTAAGTCAAACAGTGTAACCCGGTGCGGCCGTGGGGAGTGATCATAAATCACACTGTCATGAAATACATAAACAGAAAGGAAACAGAAACAGAAAGGAAAGTCAGACGCAAGCGCCGTCCTTGAGTTAGAGTTCAAGTTAAAGAGGTGAGCCGAGGTTTCAGAGTGGGAGAAAGGGCTCTGGAACAATAACACAGTCTTCTTTTCAATACAGGATATTCCACCCAGACACACTGACATATACAGACGTCAGGGGCGTCATGCAACCAAAAAAAACGAGGGGGCACGAGATAGCGAAGCACGCCCGCACAAAATATTTTTGTTTTTTTGTGCATTTTTGCAGTTTAAAATCAGGACACAGCACACTACCAGTTGCCACTCAAGCGGTGTGAAATTAAATATACCGGTAGCGTTCTTTCAAGGACTTTCAAAATAAAAGTAAGGGAAAACAAATTACTTTATTTTACTCACTTGGCATTGGTCCGAATGATATACTGTATACTGAAGTATGAAGCATATTGAATCTGATATACTGAATAGCCTAATATTTGGAGGGCCTCTTCATCAGGTCCGGGAAACCGGGAAAGAGGGTGTTTGGCTTTTTGAAAGAGGTTATGGTGGCTTTTCGAGGTCGTCTATGACATAATTAAAGTAATACATTCAGCTCAGTAGAGAAAATAATCATAGCTCCGCATTGTAAAATGTAATGGTAAACAAACAATAGAAATGTAAAACCCTATAAAAAATACACCCCTTAATCTGAGGGGGCACGTGCCCCCTCAGAGGTCTTCACGGGTCGGGTAAATCCGAGAGGACCCGAACCGGACCCGAGACCCGTACGGGTCCACATTTCCACGCTTTTATTATGGTGAATTGGGTTCGGGTGGATCCGATTCTATTACCTCGGGTCCCGGGTCTGTTTGTCATTATGCGTAATACCCGAGAGAAACGCATGACGTGAGCAGAGACACGGCAGCCACCACCAGTAGCCTACCTTGTGAAAAATAAGTTGAAAGAAAATTAATATAAAGAGGTCAAATCTAGCGGCAGCTTTGTGTAGCCTTATTTATTTACGCTGTTTCATTTTCATGCTGCCACATCACAGCCTGACAAAACAGCGATTGATCCTGTCGAGATTGAGAGGATAAATCGCAATTCCATCCAACTGTGATGCAAGCAATCAGCCGTGACAGCCTAAGCGATTAATGCTACTTGCTACTACTGCCTGTCGGATCTGTAAAATACCCGATCCGACTCGGGTCTCGGGTCTCTGTCCTACTCCTGCTCTCGGACAAAATCGGGTCCGGTATACAAATAAATGATCGGATTTAGTTGGATCCCGGAACGAATGTCTCGGGTCCATCTCGGTTTCGGGGACACATTTTAGACCTGAGAAGACCTCTACTCAAGTTCTATAGGCATGACGCTTCTGATGGACGTGGCTGATTGAGAGAGATAGAGACAGACAGACAGACAGACAGACAGACAGGCAGGATACAGACTGACAGACAGACCGACAAACAGACAGACCGACAGACAGACAGGCATGCAGGATACAGACAGACAGACAGACAGACAGACAGACAGACAGACAGACCGACCGACAGACAGACAGACAGACAGACAGACAGACAGACAGGCAGACAGGCAGGCAGGCAGGCAGACAGACAGACAGACAGACACAGACAGACAGACAGGCATGCAGACGGACAGACCGACAAACAGACAGACAGACAGACAGGCAGACAGACAGACAGACAGATAGATAGACAGACAGACAGACAGACAGACAGACAGACAGGCAGACAGACAGACAGACAGACAGACAGGCAGACAGACAGACACACAGACAGACAGACAGACAGACAGACAGACAGACAGACAGACAGACAGACAGACAGACAGGAAGAGAGGTCTTACAAGGAAAAGATCAGAGAGAAGAGGAGAAGAGCTGAACGTTGGGGAAAAGTCCAGTTTAGGTCAGCATGACGGATGTGTTTTCTACCTTTCATCTAACTGTGGGGTCCAGACGCAGAGTTGAGTGTGCTCAGTCAGTACGGGGCCCGCGCTCACCTGGGAAATGCACGTCGGCCATTTTGTGCCCATTTCAGCGCCGCCTGCGCTTATCATCAGTTTCCTGTGCACTCGCACTCTCCAGCGCTGGTGTCTAATGCAATCACCCGGGTGTTTCATCCTCTTTATCATGGCCGCCGGCCATCCCCTAATGTGCTTTGAGAAATCCACTTTTGTGGGGACTCCCCCGCTCTCCTGTCTAAGAGTGATCCAATTGAGTCTAAACAAGATTATACCACTAAGTAGAGGGGGGACACCCATCTCCCAAAGGATTTGGGGGGTAATCTGATTGTACCTCCTCTCACCAAAACAACTGTCTGTCACCCGGAATAAACGCCATCTCAGGAAACAAAAAGAAAAAAAAAAGAGAGTGCTTGCTTAGGAATGATTCTTTATTATTTTAAACCATTGTGACAGTTTGAAACCATCAAACTAAATTCATCAAAAGTAGTGTTACTCTTTCTTTGTTCTTGGACTACTATAATTGCATCCTTAACTTTTAATTCGGGATGGCCATTGGACAGAGCATGATACTTTTTTTGATAAGGACAAACCAATTATCATTAGTGTCCATGATGTCAGTGTAATGGTGTTACTGTACGGGTTCGATTCTATCTCTCTAAACATTAGTCTTCATTACATTCGCTAGAGCTGTCAATAATGCAGACTTCACAAGTCTTAAAAAGTCTTGTCTGTAAAAAAAGCTACTTTATACTATCTCCCCATCTGTCGTATTCTACCCTTGTTGCACATGGAGCGATGATCCATTACATCTGTATGAGTCATCATTTTATTTCATTGCTGTGTGATTAGTACAGTTAGCACCTTTTTTTAGCTGCCATAAGAGAGGTGCATTATTCGAACAGAGTGAACCCAACACTCCCCTCATTAAAGAATAATAATAACTAAGTGGACTTTTCTCCACACCTAAACTGTATTATTTTTTTATGAAGGTCACCCTCACTGTCAGGCACACTGAGATTAATTATGACTTCTTTTTTTCCCCATAACTTCCCTGTTGGAAGCTGCTGGCTTTCATTTGGTTTGAAAGTTAGTGTTTTTGTTCTTTTTTTGAAGGGGGTAGGTGTACCCTTAGGAGCTTGTCTCCCAGACATAACTCATTAAGATCAGTGCCGAGGACCTAGATCCATTTAAAGTTCTCCATGTAGCCTCAGACATCCAGACATTTTGCTTTAAACCCTCATTAGAAATGGGCTGATTTAATTCCACAAGGTGCTTTAAAGTTCGCCTCAGAGCCCAAAGGCTACGGACTAGACTGGAGAAGGCACGGTGTCCTCTAAAAGTCAGAAATGATTACCGTTAGCTCGTTCATTTTGGAAAGGACAAAAGGTGCTTGCGGTCTCTAACCACAACTGTGACTTCATTCAACCTGATGCATTTCTAAGATTTAAATCATTAATTTGTGTTGTATTCAGTAGTATATCAACATTCTTGTCTAATGGAGACAGCTGTCTAGAGTTGACTTCAGACGCTGCTGCTTTGATGCCATTTAGTTTATGATTTCAGGACATTGATCCTTGTAGCATACTTACTACTACACTTGATTATAGCAGCTTCGTGATTGTGGTGATTGTGTCAGTGCAACTCTTTTAAAGTGACCCCATCTGACATGGCCATGATCCTCCTCGCCGTCCTCAAGCTTCCAAAAGATACTGTTTGCAGTGTGGAGATGGATGGCCACATTCCAACATTTCATCTCAGTGTGATCTGAGCACCCTTGGTTGATGTCCAGTACGTTTGGGTTGCATTATGTTCTGTGTTTTTTGTTTGGTATCTTGAAGGGTGATTTGAGAACTGGGCTTTCATGGGCTGGGCTTGGCTCACGTGTCCCCCGGTGAGACTTTTGGACACAAAGCTTAACCCTCAGAACTTGGCATATTGTTCTTCAGTTTGTCTTCCAGAAAGTTATTTTATGGACTCGTATGGCCAGATCAGTTCCTGCTACAGTAGCAATATGACTACGCAGTATCAGGTTGTGATGTGGATATTGTTTTGTTGGAGTAGATCTCGACTTACCGTCTTTATCCTTCTTTGCTTTCTAGCGCCCATGTGTGGCGGTCAGCTGCGAGGGCCCAACGGAATCATCACGTCCCCAAACTACCCTGTCCAGTACGAGAACAACGCCAACTGCACCTGGGTCATCACTGCGGCAGATACCTCCAAGGTATACTATGCTAAATTGCTACACAATGCAAATGCTATGCAATGCTAATGTTACCCAAGCTTCGCATGCTAACACTTGTTGTATGGAGTCAAATTGATGCCAGATGTATTGTCCGTGTAAAAAAGATCATAGGCTTGGAAAGGTTTCTCGTGGTACTAAATAAATAAATAAATCAAACTCATTTTTTTCAGGGTTTTGGCATGATATTGACATAGAGGCCAGGCGAGGGGAAGTGTGTGATTTTAAGCAAGTGAGATGTACATCATCAGGCACAGCTGCGAGAATACTAGTGCAAATAAGGATGTACACCCACATAGATTATAGAGGTAGCTGTGAACAACGCTAGAATTTGTATTATCTACCATCTGTAGTTGGTGTGTTTGGATGGTGATACTGGACACACCAAGATCCCTGTATTAAAACAAAACTGCTCGGTGGTGATGCTAGCTGGGCATGCTGATAGACAGCGTCAATCAGGATTTGCATTGGTATTCTAGAAGCTGTGCCTGATGACACGTTAAACAGCTATGCAAGTAAGAATCTGAATTGACATTACATATCTCCATGCTCCTAAGGCAGCTCAACTGTCCATGCATGCCATGATATTTTCACACCTACTCTGTTGTGTTACTGTATGGAGCCAGGCCTCACTGTCAACTGTCAAACTCATTACTTCACTGTACAAACAAGCACTAAAAATACAATTGATCAAACACAAATGAAATGATATCGCTGCGTACTTCTGAAAATGTTATGTATCAGCAGGGTTGGGAAGGTTACTTTTAAAAAGTAATCCCTTACAGTTACAAGTTTCTTGTGAAAAATTGTAGTCAGTAACGTAATCCGATTACCACAATTTAAAAGTAAAGTAAGCGATTACTTTCAGTTACTTTTGGATTACTTTAAATAAAATGTACTGTGTATTTCACCAGATATAAAATGTACTGTGTATTTCACCAGAAATCCTACATTATTTATTCTTTTTCTATGTTCTAGAGCTGACAACATAGCTAAACAGCAGTTGCCCAGCGCCCGCCCAGTTAGAGCAAGTGTTAATGTCAAGAGGTTAGGGTGCGTGTCATCTTGCCTTGGCTAGTTAATTGCAGTCTGCAAAACACGACACTCGTTGCTAATGTAGCTAACGTTAAGTGTAAACGTCGGAGCCAGCTCTAAACTCCAGCTCTAATGCATTCTAAGCAGCTGTGATTGGCGCTATTCAGCTATACATCTTGCCAGTGGACACACAGCCTTATATATTATGGATAAAGCACCCACTGAGAAGTTTTCCCAGGCAGTTAGTTATAGCTCTTGAATAATGGTGCGTTCGTTTATAACTGGGAGGTGGCAAATTGCGACTTGCTACTAGGAATGATTAAATAAAACGCTGCATGAACTCGCACTTCCTCGTCGCAATTCGGATATGTTTCTCAGCCTCCAGTTGCCGGCTGGTGTCAATATCATATCATATCATCATCGTATCATTCGCTGTAGCTCGAATGCACACAGGTCGGAGGTAGGTATTTTGCCACTTGCGACTTGCCACCTCCGACCACAAACGAACGCACCATAACACCGACAGGCACTATTGAGTGAAAATAATATGAATGGGCGCTTGGGTCTGGTTTTCTGGTTGAACATTAGTGCTATACTGTAGAAGCCTACTGCTAGCTAATTTAGCTGTCAGTGGAAGTAAGGTTAACGTTAGCTACCCTAACGTTTGACATTAGCTAACGTTAACTTACCGGGAAATGTTTTTACAGGTTGGACATTGAGTCCTTGGCCGTCGAGGCAGATGGCTGGGAGGCATAGTTTACACTGTGCTGTAATATTGTTGTGGTTCTGTGACAGGTAAATAAAAAAAATGCTGGTATTTCCAGGATTTTAATGCACATTGCGGTATTTCTGCCATGATGCCCGTGCTGCTCGCTGTCTGTCTGGCAGCTGTGGTCCAACGAGCACATCAGTGGGAATCTTGTTGGCGCGCTGCGCGCAATTGGTATTACTAGCCTACTTCTTTTTTTCTTTTTTTTAAGCTATTTTGTAAAACTGATGAGGAGGCGAGGGGTGATTGTAATCACGCGTGTAATCCCCGTTACTATGCAAATGTAACTGTAATCTAGATTACATATTTTAAATTGTACTGTAACGGATTACAGTTACTGTTTTTTTGTAATCTGATAACGTAACGGCGTTACATGTAATCCGTTACTCCCCAACCCTGTGTATCAGTGACAGCTTTATCAAACAAACACCAATAGAATTGCCTCTACCATCAGTCATCTTTTTCAGCAAAAGGTAAAAATACATTTTTGGAAGCACCTGTGTTTCTTCACTAATTCATTGGCATGGAATGTAATGACTTTTATATTAGATATTTCAAATTTTATTCCTTTTGTTCATCCAATTTCGTAGCCAATCACTCCTGACCTATTGTCCAGTCGTCCCCTGTCACGGCTGTGGAGGGACATCACACAACCCGCTAGACCACCACGGATCATTACATTACATTACAGTCATTTAGCAGACGCTTTTATCCAAAGCGACTAACAATAATTGCATTTAACGTAGGAAGAGCTAATGTACTACTACTACTTGCCAGAACTCACAAGTGCATCTTCTCTCTAAAACAAGTGACTAAGAGCATAATCTGGTGCTGAAGGCAAAGTGCAAGAATAGCAATCTAAAGTACAGTGCAATATAATATAATACAATATTCAGACAAGATCACTTTTGTCAAATTTGAACATTTATTATACAAGCAGCATAATTATACAAGCGGCATAATACATGCATATGAATTTTTGGCGGTGTGCTCTGTCCGGGGGGCCCCCTGCCCACCGGCGTGGAAAGCGCTCCACGCGCGTGGAGCGCGTTAGCAGGGGGAGGCAATCTGGTGTTCCCCCCCTCTGGGCCAAGCCCTTGGCCCAGAGAGCCATGAAGGGGGAACGGCATCCTGCCTCAATGACGATCAGAGTGGGCCGCGATCGGGAAGACGCTCGGAGGTAACTCAGCCCACTAAGACCGTCAAAGAGTGCCACAGGAGGACTGCTGTACATTATAGTCCCTGGTCCCCACGGGCCGACGCCCGTGGGTTCCGCGGGAGATACAGCCTCGTGTCTCTGCGTCCATGGCGCCCGCCATGGAAAGCCACAGAGACAAAGCTTGCGGCTACTCTGGCATCCACCGCTGGTGGAATACCTGCAAACTACCCCGGACAGAGAGCAATGACGACAACAGATGACATCGACATACGCAGGAGGAGCAGGGGAGGAGGTGGGGCAAGCATGCAATACGACAGCAGTAAAGCAAGCGCGAACAATGACATGTTTTGACAGCTTAAATACCTGCGCTCTAGTGAGCTGACCAATGCTATGACAGCTACAGTCAGCTGGTGCTGCGTCATGCGTGACAGATTAACCTCTGCTGACCCCCGGCTGTGACGTACGTGCCTTGGCTGAATTTGCGTCGGAGACTTCATAAATACAATAAGTGCTTAGGCGGGAGGATTGTTGTAGTACTTCTTGAAGAGATGAGTTTTGAGCCTGCGACGAAAGATGGGCAGCGACTCTGCTGTCCTGACATCAGTGGGCAGTTCATTCCACCACTGTGGGGCCAGGACAGAGAAGAGCCGTGACCGTGTCGATCGACCGCAGGAGCCTCGGAGTGACGGGGCAACCAGTCACCCTGAGGTAGCAGAGTGTAGCGGTCGGGAGGGGGTGTAGGGTTTGACCATGGCCTGGAGGTAGGAGGGGGCTGTTCCTTTCATTGCCCTGTAGGTTAGTGCCAGAGTTTTAAACTGGATGCGAGCCGTTACATGGAGCCAGTGTAGGGAACGGAGAAGGAAAGTTGTGTGGGAGCATTTGGGGTGGTTGAACACCAGACGAGCAGCAGCTTTCTGGACAAGTTCCAGAGGTTTAATGGCTGATGCCGGCGCCCCAGCGAGGAGGGATCCCCATGATATGTCATTTTTAAGTAGAGAAGCCTAACAAGGGAAGGGGTCACGAATTAGACTTGGCTAGAAATCCCAAATACATCTGTTTCATGTTATTGTAACCTGTTACAATGTTTTTTGCATTGTCCCTGACAAATAAACAAAATTAATAAAATGACATGCATCTCACTCGATTGTCCGAGTGATAAAATCGACCACTTCCTTTTAACCCGCCTCCACGTCAAGATCATGCCAAAACCCCAACCGCAGTAACACGTCAAGATCATGCCAAAACCCCAACCACAGAAACACGTCAAAATCATGCCAAAACCCCAACCGCAGAAACACGTCAAAATCATGCCAAAACCCCAACCACAGAAACACGTCAAAATCATGCCAAAACCCCAACCGCAGAAACACGTCAAAATCATGCCAAAACCCCAACCGCAGAAACACGTCAAGATCATGCCAAAACCCCAACCGTAGAAACACAATTCTAATCGTAAAAATGAAAAATGCTGTACTTGTCAAAAATGAGATGGTACTCGTAAAAAGTGAAATCATAAACATGGGTTAGAAGAAAAGACAATAGCAAATTGTACATTTGTAAACATAACTGTTTTGTTTCAGAAAGAAATCTTTTTTTGATCACGAAAAACACTTCCACATCTACACCTATGCTTTTATGCAGACGATACTTTTGGCGTCAATTTGCCTCCATACAACAAGCGTTACTGTAGCATCAAGATGCTATCACTGTCTCTCATGCCCATGTAGCACAGCAAAGGCTGTAGCATTAGCATGCAAAGCTTTAGCTTAGGGTAAGATTTCCATTGCATAGCATTGGCACAGTTTAAAATTAGCCTTGCATATCATTAGCTTGGGTTAACCTTAGAAGTGCATAGAATTAGCATTGACTCCCTATGGTTGGGCTTAAATGATTATCCAAATCAACCTGAATGTAATAGCAGACATGAGGCTATGATAGGCAGAGAGGTAATAGCTCTACTGTATCATAGTTCATTGAGAGAGGTCCTCTCCAATACCGTTCAGTTACACAGATGGAGCTGTGTAAAATCTTGCCAGGGTCTTCAGAAGAGGAAGAGACAGGGTGATCACCTGTGGAGCAGGAGAGGGATGGAGGGCCGTGGAGAGCGTGCTCAGATGACCTCATGAGAGCCATGTAGCCCGAACCTCTCAGAAGGATGACTTTGGAGCCCTGTTCAAGGCCAGCCGGCTTCCTGCCTGCCAAATTACCGTCGTTGAGCTCAAACGAAATGGTTTTACAAATCTGTTCCCTTACCACACTGATACACACACACACACATAGACACCCCTGGGTACTCCCGGTGAAGCAGGTGCGGAGTTAGAGACAGACAGGTACTTTTGGACGTCTCTCGCCTGGTCTCCGATGAAGATGGAGAGCCGGTGTTGTTTCACTTTAGAGGCGTAATGGCGTCGTTCTGTTCCCGTCTCGCCCGCAGCAAGGAGACGCTGGCTCAGACACCAGATGCAGGTAGAATGGACCGCAGTGTCCCGAGGTGAATGTAAGCCTATTCTTTTTTTTCCGAAGCCCCTTAAATAGAACTCCAGAATGTCATCAGATGTCCTCACCCCCCCCCGAGTTCTATTTGCTATGAGTTTACAGTTTCATCCTGATTCAGCGTGTTGCTATGGCATCACCAAGGACAACTATTATGGGATGCCAAATGCTTCAGAGTATTTTCAGAGAAAAACACATCTGGTTTTTGTTTTTCATTTTCACTGTTGTCCTCCCTGCCTCTCACCTGTTGCCAGGACTCTGGGGATGAGTGAGTAGATGAGTTTTTAAGGAGGAAACGTTCCGATCTCGCCCACGCATTCTTCCCCCGTCCCCCCAACCTCCTCCACCCACCCACCCCCAGCCATTTTCATTAGGCTGTGTGTTTACCATAGACCGGAATTCCATTTGCATTCATATCAGCTTTCCATTAGGCTCCCGGTCTCCTGCTCCCCTGAAAAACATTAAGAATTTGGTGGAAGTCTGTGGCAGCCAATCTGGAATGGGAGACTAGACCTTTCTTTTTTATCTATATATCCCCCCCCCCTCCCCCGACCCTCAGTCATTGTCTTCAATATAATAATATAAAAAGTTATAAAAATATAACTTGATTTAATTCCGTTCCACTTGTCTAATGTTTTGCCAGCTCATCCGCTTAAACCCAACCCATCATCACCACCACCACCATCATGACCATCACCATTACCACCACCACCATCACCACCATCTCCACCATCACAACCACCACCACCACTACCAGCTCCATCACCACCACCACTACCATCATCACCACCACCATCACCATCACCACCACCATCATGACCATCACCATTACCACCACCACCATCACCACCATCTCCACCATCACAACCACCACCACCACTACCAGCTCCATCATCACCACCACTACCACCATCACCTCCACCATCATGACCATCACCATTACGATCACCACCACCACCATCACCAGCACCAGCACCACCAACACCATCACTACCACCACCACCATCATCACCACCACCATCATCATCACCACCACCACCATCACTACCACTACCACTACCATCACCACCACTACCACTACCACCACCACTACCACCATCACCACCACTACCACCACCACCACCACTACCACTATCACCACCACCACCATCACCACCAGCTCCATCACCACCACCACTACCATCACCATCACCACCACCATCACCACCACCACCACCATCACCACCACCATCATCACCACCATCACCACCACCATCATCACCACCACCACCATCACCACCACCATCATCACCACCACCGCAACCATCACCATTTCCATCACCACCACCACCATCACCACCACCACCATCACCACCACCATCATCACCACCACCACCATCATCACCACCACCATCACCATCACCACCACCACCACCATCACCACCACCATCATCACCACCATCACCACCACCATCATCACCACCACCACCATCACCACCACCATCATCACCACCACCGCATCCATCACCATTTCCATCACCACCACCATCATCACCACCACCACCATCACCACCACCATCATCACCACCACCGCAACCATCACCATTTCCATCACCACCACCACCATCACCACTACCACCACCATATCACGCTCACCATCACCAACCACCACCACCATCATCACCACTACCACCACCATTACCACCACCACTAGCACCATCACCACCACCATCACCACCTCCACCACCACCATCATCAGCGCCAACACCACCACCACCATCACCACCACTACCACCATCACCACCATATCACCCTCACCATCACCACCACCATCATCACGACCATCACCACCACCACCATCACCACTACCACCACCACCATCACCACCACCATCACTACCACCACCTCCACCACCCCCACCATCACCACCACCATCACCATCACCACCACCACCATCACCACCACCACCATCACCATCACCATCACCATCACCACCACCATCACAACCACCACCATCACCACCTCCACCACCACCATCATTACCACCAGCACCACCACCATCATCACCACCACCACAACCCCCGTCTTCCCTCCCGATCTCCTCCGGGCTTTGACATGATCTGGGGATCAGTTGACTCCATCCACCGTTGAAAATCAAATGCATAAATCCTTCTCTTCCATTTATCAAGTCCTCTGTGATGTTTTCACCTTGTGGCGGATCCCGTCAAGTCATTGTAAGTCACAGTAGACGCTCCAGAATGGGATTTCCTCCCAATTATATCTCCCCCGACTTCCACTCCAGAGGATGGATAGAGGGGATAGGGTATCAGGCAGGAAGTTGATTCCCCCGCGGACCATCGCTCGGCCAATCGGGCGAAGGGGGCGAGCCAGATTGGATGCGCTTGGTTCCCAGATGGGGTCTTGATGAGATCCGGCGTAATCGCCGGCGCGGTGGGGGTCGAGCGGGCCGCACCGGTGGGTTCATAATCGGTATGGACGCGCAGCGCCCTGGCGGAGTGAAACGTGACGCCTTCCAAGGACGAGAGACAGAGGAACAATGAGGAGCCTGCGTCGTGTCTTCGCTAAAGGAGGCTGCATGTCATCCGGTACATTGATGGAAAACCCATGCAAATATTGCTCACGGATTTAGAAAAGTGGTCTGAATTATGTCTGTTTAACACAGGCTTACGGCAGCTCATAAATCTATCTTCTGACGAGTTATTCTCTTCCCAGGTGATGTCTTTCCAGTATTTGTAACCGCCTGTTCACTTTTCAGTATTGGAAAACGACACATTGAAAATGCTCGCTGACAGCCGAGAGAGATTATCTTGTTAAATAAAAGGTCAAGCTTTCAGAAGCCTGTATCAAACGCATACCTTATGTTGGCTGTTTTTCAAACTCTCCGCAGGAAAAATGAACGGCACGGCCGCTTTGTATGTTATCACACATGGGTAAGGAAATGGAAAGACATGCATTGATGGAAGAGGAAAGAGGGAGGGAGAACTGACAGATGAGAGACAGATGGAGAGGGGGGGGGGTTGTCAAACGTGCCCCTGTCGTTCGTTTCCCCGTCTCAAATCGCCTCCCCTCTTGTCGTCTAGGTGGTGAAGTTGACGTTCGAGGACTTTGACCTGGAGCGTGGCTATGACACCCTGAGCGTGGGCGATGGCGCCGTGGTCGGGGACCAGAAGACCGTCTTTCACGTGTGAGTGCTCTCGCTGACCTCTGACCCCTGTCTGCCGTTTCACCCGTTCAACGCTGCCCCTCGTTCCCCCTCTCTAAGCGGTCCCAGCTCTGTTTGTCACCCCCCCCCCCCCTCTCTCTCTCTCTCTCTCTCTCTCTTTCTTTCTCTCTCTCTCTCATTCTCTCTCTCGTTCTTTCTCTCTCCCACCCGCGCTTTAACCGCCAGTCATCCCTTCCCTTCATGTTGACCCCTTTGCTCTCTTTCTCTCTTTCTTTCTCTCCATTTCATTACCTCGGGAGACAGTAGGCCATGAAATATAGATCCAACACCCCCCATTGTCAATCACGTCTCTCTCCCTCCCTCTCTCCCCCCCATTTCTCTCCCTCCTTCTCTCTCTCTCTCACTCTCCCTCTCTCTCTCTCTCTCTCCCTCCCTCAGTGTTAACAGCAGATGAGGGGCGTTGTGCAGAGCGTTGCATCTTGATGCCTCCTAATGGAGTCGCGGTGCCAGATGCTCCATAGCGTTTCACAGGATGCTGTTATTAATTGTCCCGGAATTTACAGCCCCCAATAAAGTTTTATCGATTGGTTTTTACGCCGCTGTGACGCAGCGTCCTCATTTGGTCAGGGAAGTTTGGGGGGGGGGGGGGGGGGCGGGGCAGGGAAGGGGTAGAGTTGGCTGTCCTTAAGGGGGCGTCCTTAGAGGCTCTCTCTCTCTCTCTCTCTCTCTATCTCTCTCGCTCTCTCTCGCTCTCTCTCTCTCTCTCTCTCTCACACACACACACCTCCACCCATGGGTGTGCATGCTTACGCACACACGCACACTCACAATGGGGCTTTAATGTGTTCAATTAAACGACTCCTCCAGCCCATATGGCTGGGCTCTGAACGGCCCCCTGATGGCGAATGACAGAGCTAGACTGAGGTGGCTTCTGTCACCGGTCAAACTCAAACACACACACATACACGCACACGCGTACACACACACACACACACACACATACACACACAGACACGCACAGCTGTAGTTACGAGACAAGATAGATCAACGTGATATGGTGATTCATCTTTATCACGTTGCCACACACACGCACAAAACTAACATGTCTCCCTGTCCCCCCCCCCAGCCTGTCTGGGACCAGTACCCCGGACCTGGTGGTGAGCACCAGTCACCAGATGTGGCTCAACTTCAAGACCGATGACACCAGTGGGTCTCTGGGGTTCAAGGTGTCCTACGAAGGTGAGCTCCCAGTCACAAACACAGCACATTCCCCTCTGGCACTCAGACGCTTGTAAAAATGGTCGCTCTTTTCATTTTCCTGGCACATCAAGGTTAATCACGTGTAGAGTTCTCTTCAGATTAACAGTTCACTCTTAAAGGGATACGCGACGGCCTTTTGGGGGATTTCTCAGCCTTTTCTTATATATTTACCTGGCATTCAGGCGTCTTTTGCCAAGGTGTGATTTCCAGGACTAACTGTAGAGAGACTGACCTTCGCTTTCCCACCTCCGTAAGCGCTGTGGCTCGTGGTGAGGGTGCGGTCCAGCCCTCCGGATACCTCCTCCACCTCTCCTCCTCCTCCTGACACCTCCTCCACCTCTCCTCCTCCTCCTGACACCTCCTCCACCTCTCCTCCTCCTCCTGACACCTCCTCCACCTCTCCTCCTCCTGACACCTCCTCCACCTCTCCTCCTCCTCCTGACACCTCCTCCACCTCTCCTCCTCCTGACATATCCTCCACCTCTCCTCCTCCTCCTGACACCTCCTCTACCTCTCCTCCTCCTAACATCTCCTCCACCTCTCCTCCTCCTCCTGACACCTCCTCCACCTCAACTCCTCCTGACACCTCCTCCACCTCTCCTCCTCCTCCTGACACCTCCTCTACCTCTCCTCCTCCTGACACCTCCTCAACCTCTCCTCCTCCTAACATCTCCTCCACCTCTCCTCCGCCTCCTGACACCTCCTCCACCTCTCCTCCTCCTGACACCTCCTCCACCTCTCCTCCTCCTCCTGACACCTCCTCTACCTCTCCTCCTCCTCCTGACACCTCCTCCACCTCTCCTCCTCCTGACACCTCCTCCACCTCTCCTCCTCCTCCTGACACCTCCTCTACCTCTCCTCCTCTTCCTGACACCTCCTCCAGCTCTCCTCCTCCTAACATCTCCTCCACCTCTCCTCCTCCTCCTGACACCTCCTCCACCTCTCCTCCTCCTCCTCCTGACACCTCCTCCACCTCTCCTCCTCTTCTTGACACCTCCTCCAACTCTCCTCCTCCTAACATCTCCTCCACCTCTCCTCCTCCTCCTAACATCTCCTCCACCTCTCCTCCTCCTCCTCCTGACACCTCCTCCACCTCTCCTCCTCTTCTTGACACCTCCTCCAACTCTCCTCCTCCTAACATCTCCTCCACCTCTCCTCCTCCTCCTGACACCTCCTCCACCTCTCCTCCTCTTGACACCTCCTCCACCTCTCCTCCTCCTGACACCTCCTCCACCTCTCCTCCTCCTGACACCTCCTCCACCTCTCCTCCTCCTCACACCTCCTCCACCTCTCCTCCTCCTCCTGACACCTCCTCCACCTCTCCTCCTCTTGACACCTCCTCCACCTCTCCTCCTCCTCCTGACACCTCCTCAACCTCTCCTCCTCCTAACATCTCCTCCACCTCTCCTCCTCCTCCTGACACCTCCTCCACCTCTCCTCTTCCTGACACCTCCTCCACCTCTCCTCCTCCAAACATCTCCTCCACCTCTCCTCCTCCTCCTGACACCTCCTCCACCTCTCCTCCTCCAAACATCTCCTCCACCTCTCCTCCTCCTCCTGACACCTCCTCCACCTCTCCTCCTCTTCCTGACACCTCTTCCACCTCCTCCTGACACCTCCTCCACCTCTCCTCCTCCTCCTGACACCTCCTCTACCTCTCCTCCTCCTCCTGACACCTCCTCTACCTCTCCTCCTCCTGACACCTCTCCCTCTCCTCCTCCTGACACCTCCTCTACCTCTCCTCCTCCTGACACCTCTCCCTCTCCTCCTCCTCCTGACACCTTCTCCACCTCTCCTCCTCCTTACACCTCCTCCACCTCTCCTCCTCCTGACACCTCCTCCACCTCTCCTCCTCCTCCTGACACCTCCTCTACCGCTCCTCCTCCTCCTGACACCTCCTCCACCTCTCCTCCTCCTCCTGACACCTCCTCTACCTCTCCTCCTCCTCCTGACACCTCCTCCACCTCTCCTCCTCCTGACACCTCCTCCACCTCTCCTCCTCCTCCTGACACCTCCTCTACCTCTCCTCCTCCTGACACCTCCTCAACCTCTCCTCCTCCTAACATCTCCTCCACCTCTCCTCCTCCTCCTGACACCTCCTCCACCTCTCCTCCTCCTCCTGACACCTCCTCTACCTCTCCTCCTCCTCCTGACACCTCCTCTACCTCTCCTCCTCCTGACACCTCTCCCTCTCCTCCTCCTCCTGACACCTTCTCCACCTCTCCTCCTCCTTACACCTCCTCCACCTCTCCTCCTCCTGACACCTCCTCCACCTCTCCTCCTCCTCCTGACACCTCCTCTACCTCTCCTCCTCCTCCTGACACCTCCTCCACCTCTCCTCCTCCTCCTGACATCTCCTCTACCTCTCCTCCTCCTCCTGACACCTTCTCCACCTCTCCTCCTCCTGACACCTCCTCTACCTCTCCTCCTCCTAACATCTTCTCCACCTCTCCTCCTCCTCCTGACACCATCTCTACCTCTCCTCCTCCTCCTGACATCACCTCCACCTCTCCTCCTCCTGACACCTCCTCCACCTCTTCTCCTCCTGACACCTCCTCTACCTCTCCTCCTCCTTACACCTCTCCTTCTCCTCCTGACATCTCATCTCCTCCACCTCTCCTCCTCCCCACCTCTTATTATTAGAGATCTTATTATTTAGCTCTTAAACCAGACACGGGATGGAGTCGCCATTTTGAGACGTCAACTTCCCAGGAAGCCGTGAGCTGTGTTTTTACAGAACGTTGAAATAAGAGAAGCTCTTCCCCTCGCGCACAAGCTTCTCCCCTCCCTCCCTCTCCCTCTCTCCCTCTCCCTGCCTCCCTCTCCCTGCCTTTCCCTCCCTCTCCCTCCCTCTACCTCCCTCTCCCCTCCCTCCCTCTCCCCTCCTCCCTCTCCCTGCCTCCCT
>NC_140254.1:9127747-9140587 GCF_949987555.1 Borostomias antarcticus
TAGGGTATGGGTTCTAGGTAGGAGAAGGGGTAGGGTATGGGTTCTAGGTAGGAGAGGGGGTAGGGTATGGGTTCTAGGTAGATGAAGGGGTAGGGTATGGGTTCTAGGGATCAGAAGGGGTAGGTATGGGTTTTAGGGATGGAGAAGGGGTAGGGTATGGGTTCTAGGTAGGAGACGGGGTAGGGTATGGGTTCTAGGGATGGAGAAGGGGTAGGGTATGGGTTCTAGGGATGAAAAGGGGTAGGGTATGGGTTCTAGGGATAAGGGGTAGGTATGGGGTTTAGAGCTGGAAAGGGGGTAGGGTTCCGTTTCACTCGGCTTTGGGGTGGTCAGGGTTGGAGATGGGATTCTGTAAACAGTTCTGCTCCCGGTGCCCAGATAGTTGGAATGAAAGGTGATTGGTTCTGAAAGGGTCTCAAGGACTTCTTCTTATGCTAATAGCTTGTCCGTTACAGCCCCGGTAGACCGAGACGAATTCCGCTAATATAGGTCGTTCTATGAGAAGGGCTTTCGAGGCATCTAATTTGACCTAATACCCTGTGCATAATGATGTGTCTCGCCCAATCATAGAGAGGGTCCGATTCAAATGGGTTGCTAATTAAAGTGGAGGAGGGCCTCGTCTACTCAGAAAAAAAGGCCATAAGTGGCCCTCTCATTGACCAGAGTGTGTCTTTATATAATGGCGTAATTGGAAGCTACTGTAGCTCTCCAGGAGTTGATGGCGTTTTCGCCATGGAGGTATTGAGATAAGGAGTTGATTCACACCAGAAAGCTCTCGTTAAAAAGGGTTTTTGTTATCGCTGTAACGTTTCGAGCGCCCCTAGCACATTTTGAGAAGTCTGAGGGTGGGTTAGGGCTAGTATCATGTATCATTCCAGCTCTTTATCTGGACATATTTTTGACCCAGCCTGTTAGGTACAGCGAAATATGCATGTTTTTTTTTTTTTATCTGTTTCTATTAATGGAATCGACTCAGGGAGTCAACCGAGTCTTCTGGGAGTCATTGGACATCTCTTCAAAATTAGTCATTTTGGACACATACAGTATTCAATTAAAACGAGCAAGTTTTCACAGTGGTGTAGAATCACCTTTGACCTTTTTAAACACGCTGGCTGTGATTTGCTGTCCAATTGTATGCTTCATGGGTATTGTAGTCTTTGCAAACTTTCATCAATGCCCAGTTGAGTTGGGAAATGTCTACTTTTCCAGCCAGACTGGGTGATTATTTTAAATGATGTGGACTGCCGAGTGAGCAAACGTTGTCATGCAGAGCTGTTGAACAGACTCCACTAAATGCAGTTCAGTATGTGAAATCACTCAGTAAACTACGGATGTTAATTTAAAACGTGTTGAGTTAACATTATTGAACCTTTATTTCAACGCTCTGTTAAAAGCTGCGGACGCAGGCTAACGCGCTCTCCCCCTCTCCGTCCTCGCCCCCCTTCCCAGAGTACGACCTGGAGCCCTGCGAGGACCTGGGCGTGCCTCCCTACAGCACGCGCAAGGGCCTGAACTTCGGGGTGGGGGATGCCCTCATGTTCTCGTGCTTCCCAGGGTACCGGCTGGAGGGGCCGGCACGGGTGGTGTGTCTGGGAGGCAGGAGGCGGGTGTGGAGCTCCCCTCTGCCAAGGTGTGTTGGTAGGTGGTCACACGCTTTTTAATTTTGGCTTTGGTCACCCCCCCCCCCACCCCTCACCCCCCACACCCACTCTCCACCACCACAGTCACACCCATCCTCATTACTACCAACCCCCCTCCGTCCTAATGTTCCCCCGACACTCCGACTGGCAAAACACACACCTCTGCAAATGTTAAGTTTCCTTTAGTGAGGTCATAACATCAAGGTCCGTGAACACAGCGTAGCCGTCGGACTGTGTTGATTCAACACCTAATATATACTGTAACACCTGTGTCGTCATTTCAAGGGCGGTCAAAACAGGTCATCACTAATGCATTCTGTGTTTTTATGATTACCTAGACAAATATAGAGGCATTAAGTGGATTACTATTGAAATATAAATATATATTTGCCATCGCAGTAAGTCATATGAGAATGCTTGTCCTCTGCGTTTGTCCTTACAATACAACTATAAAGTGTCCCAAACCAATAACCAATAAAAACACAGCAAGTGACAGACAGCTTAAACTGTAGCTACGGTGAAAAGCAGAATATATTCTTCCAATTACTGTGTTCATACAAGTGGTGTAGCTGGCGGCGCTAAACTGAAGTCTAAAGTCATTTTGTAAATGTTACGATTTTTAACATTTTAGCTGAAGCCAGTAATTAAGTGTTTATTTTAATTCTTTCTCCTCTCCAGCAGGAGCTGTTTATGGCCTTCAGCGTGTTTGTTTGTGCTTTTCTGAGAGAAACTGGGTCAGTTTCAAGACACTCAGTTGCATCATTGTGCAGAGGTTTTTGGCAGTTTGGAGCGTTAGCTTATTTTGGCTTGAAGTGAGATTGTTGATTTCGCGACTGCGGCAGTTAATACTACACATACTGGAAAAGACCTGTAATACCTTGAAGGAATTAAGGAATACCACTGTCCTGACACGCCCCTATAAATCATCCATACTGTACATCCCCATCACCTATAAATCATCCATACTGTACATCCCCATCACCTATACATCATCCATACTGTACATCCCCATCACCTATAAATCATCCATACTGTACATCCCCATCACCTATACATCCCCCATACTGTACATCCCCATCACCTCAACTCACCATCATCACTGTTGGTAACTGCAATAAAAGCAAAGTGCAGTAAGCAAGTAAGCTTCACCTTAGTACTGGACTCACTCACATGTGTATTTATAAGTACTGGACTCACTCACGTGTATTTATTAGTACTGGACACACTCACATGTGTATTTATTAGTACTGGACACACTCGTGTGTATTTATTAGTACTGGACACACTTGTGTGTATTTATTAGTACTGGACTCACTCATGTGTATTTATTAGTACTGGACTCACTCACATGTGTATTTATTAGTACTGGACACACTCACATGTGTATTTATTAGTACTGGACACACTCGTGTGTATTTATTAGTACTGGACACACTTGTGTGTATTTATTAGTACTGGACTCACTCATGTGTATTTATTAGTACTGGACTCACTCACATCTGTATTTATTAGTACTGTACACACTCAGGTGTGCATTTACAGTATTAGTACTGGACACACTCAAGTGTGTATTTAAGATCAGTTTAATCCCGTTAGTTCTCATCTCTGCCATTTTGTCATCCCCCTCCTCCTCTCTCAATGTCTCTACAAACACGTCTTAGAGGTGAACGTATGTATGTAGCATGTGACATGTCCTCTGCTCTGTGGCTCTCTCTTTGTTGGCTATCCATACCTCCTCTCTACCCCTCCACTCCACAATCCTCTCTCTCTATCTTTCTCTCTCCCTCTCCCTCTTTCTTGCTCTCTCGTCTCTCTTCTCTCTCTCCCTTCTCTCTCTTCTCTCTCTCTCTCCCTCCCCCTCCCTCTCCCTCCCTCTCTTTCTATCCCTCTCTTCTCTCTCCCTCTCTCTTCTCTCTCTATTCTCTCTCTCCCTCTCTTCTCACTCTCTCTCTCTCTCTCTCTCTCTCTCCCTCCTCCTCCCTCTCTCTACCCCTCTCTCTTCTCTCTCTCTCTCTCTCTCTCTCTCTCTCTCTCTCTCTCTCTCCCCCTCTCTCTCTCTCTCTCTCTCTCTCTCTTCTCTCTCTCTCTCTCTCTCCCTCCACCCTCCCTTTCTCTCTTCTCTCTCTTCTCTCTCTCTCCCCCTCTCTCTCTCTCTCTCTCCCCCTCTCTCTCCCTCTCTTCTCTAGCTGAGTGCGGCTCGTCCGTGACCGGCATGCAAGGGGTGCTCCTCTCGCCCAACTACCCCGGTTACTACGGCAACAACCACGAGTGCATCTACTCCATCCAGACGCAGCCGGGCAAAGGCATCCAGCTGCACGCCCGCGACTTCCGCCTGGAGGACCACGACGTGCTCAAAGTGAGCGGGAGTGTGGTGTGTGTGTGTGTGTGTGTGCGCCCGTGGTACGGTTCACAGTGCGTGTGTGTGTGTGTGCGTGCGCCTGCGCGTGTCGCCAGTGGCACGGTTCACAGCGCGTGTGTGTTTGTGTGCAAATAAATCATTGTGTTCTCCCCCCCGGGGGCGCACTGTACATGAATAATATATATGCTACCAGACCATACTGTTGTAATGCACTACATCTAAACCCCACCCCTCCTCTGTGTGTGTGCGTGTGTGTGTGTGTGTGTGTGTGTGTGCCCGTGTGTGTGTGTGTGTGTGTGTGTGTATGTGCGCGCGTGTGTGTGCGCGTGTCTGTGTGCGCGCGTGTGTGCGTGCGTGTGTGCATGTGTGTGTGTGCGTGCGTGTGTGTGCGTGCGTGTTTGTGTGTGCACGTGTGTGCGTGCGTGTGTTTGTGTGTGCACGTGTGTGCGTGCGTGTGTGTGTGTGTGCAGGTGTTTGACGGCAGCAGCAGCCAGGCCCGCCTGCTGGGGGTGTTCACGGGGAGCGAGCTGATGGAGACCACCCTGAACTCCACCTCCAGCTCCATGTGGCTGGAGTTCAGCAGCAACTCAGAGAACACCAGCAAGGGCTTCCAGCTGCACTTCACCAGTGAGTACACACACACACACACACGCTAGGGATGTGCGCGACTAGTCGTTTAAACGACTAAACGGTGCAGCTTTTGCTAGTCGTTTAAGAAATAATAGTCAATTAAACAAAATATAATAGAATTAGATAAAAATAAAAAATAAAAATATTCATAAAAAGACTTAGTCACCTCATTCATTCATCTGCGCAATTCCTATTGTTTATGCTGTGTTCCTTTTGTATGGGAGCTCCTGATTTGACATCTGCTCTTTTTAATATTATAGTAATTTAACTTAACTTAACTTAACAATAATTTATGCTATTCAATGATCAGGGGTGCACGGCACATTGCCACTAAAGTGTGCTCATATTAATTAATGTAGCCTAATCATTTGGTTTGAGAAAGTCAAGATGTGACGGAAATCTGTGCAACAATAGGCTATGACTAGATTCCAAGAGGCGCGCTCGCTTTCACAGCCTAATTGCCGAGTTGAACTCTGAAGGAGGCAGACCATTAAATTTGCAAAACATAGGTTTATGTATACTAGTATACATCCAAGCAACTGTCACAATGTACCCCGTGTTTTAAATAGCCAAACAAGACTTGGAGCGAGATGCACAACGAGTGAAAATTGGCTTCTGCTGAATGTTGGTTAGAAAGATAAAGGAACTTTATTGCAGACACACAGGTCCATATAAAACATATATATATGACATAAACACTGTCATAAATGTACAATTCGTTTAGGCTATTTTTTGCACAGTAGGCTATTATTTCTTTCACTTAATTATTTGTATCATTCTTTGTGGACCAATGTTTGAATAAATTTGCCTTCGAACGTTATTGCCCTCTCTGACATCCGCGGCCTTTATGTGAAATCTAGTTTTAGCCTACTGAAACATTACAGGCTATAGGCTAGCCTACTCTTCTTCAATTAAACTAAATAAACACATTGATATCTTTGCTAAGTAATAAGCTGTAAGGACAGGCTGAACTATTGTTTTGCACTGGCAAACAAAGGAGAGTGTGTGACAGCCCTGTGCAACGCGTGCAAATTGGCCGCCGCTGAGTGGTTGGGAAACATCAAGAATAGTCATGCATCTTAGCTTGCAGAGTTTGAGAAACATCCTCAATTTTTCTAACTAGCACTTGTTGTAGAAACTTGGGAATCCTGTTTTTAGACGAGTCGTGTAATCGGTTACAAAACCACCGTCTAGTCGTCAGTGAAAATAGTCGCTGCGCACATCCCTAGTGCACGCTCGTACGCACAGACAGACAGACGGACCGGAACAGGCCTAATTAGTTGAGCTCAGATCACTGGAACACACACTCACAAGACACACACACACACACACACACCTCTCCCACCCAGGTGTGAGCCAGTGAGAAGCCATGCGGAGAGAGACAGGACAGGAACATGAATAAATGACCACAGGCTGGAGACGTGAACACACACACACACACACACACGCACACACACACACAGGCGCGCACACACACACACGCGCGCACAAACACGCACACACACACGCACAAACAAACACACGCACACACATACACACACTCTGGAAGAGGCGAACACTCAGCCTGTTTACAGCTCCAGGATTGGTTTCGTAAATAATGCATGGTTGTGTTTGCTCTCCCACACACACACACACACACACACACTGAAATGCAGGTTTCGAGCTGGTCAAGTGCGAGGACCCCGGTGTGCCCCAGTTCGGCTACCGGCGGGAGGACAAGGGTCACTTTGCGGGCAGCTCCGTGTCGTACGCCTGCGACCCCGGCTACACGCTGCGCGGCCCCCCGCTGGTCACCTGCCTGAGGGGGGAGAGGAGGGCCTGGGATAGCCCACTGCCCGTCTGCCTGGGTGAGTCTCACACACACACACACACGCGCACACGCACACACACACTCTCCTCCGTCCGTCCTCGCCGCCCACCCCCAAACACCGCCCTGCGGTGGTGGAAAATGGTTGGAATTCTAATGATGTGCAAAGGGGGTTTTGTCAACTTTAGCCTGCTAATAGCAGGCTGTGAAGGTGCACAATAAGACCATGATAGCCAGTTAGCTCACGAGAGCAGCTTCTATAATATTAACGTTGGCTAAAAAGCAGTTAGCTAACGTTACAACAATGATTCCTGTAGCTATTTTGATGCTGTTGGTTCTTCTCCCTCGGTAAAACATGACAGCGTTGCATTGTGGTGTAGTGGAGTGCCTAAGCGGAAGCCGGAAGAGAAAACCGCCATGGGACCTTAAATAAGAAAAAATATGGTAGTGAACAGCGTGAGAAAAATAATTTCTTGATCACGTGGTCATGGCACAATTCAAACGGGATCAATAAATCATTTGTTTATCACCATTGACTACTGTGCATAGTTTTTCTGAAGGTCCCATGGAACGGCTTTTCCTGCTTTTCCACTCACACACACACCACCCACGTGACACAGGGATCAGACGTCAGGGGTCATGGGTCAGCTAGCTAGTGGAGACAGGCTGATCTACTGTATGAAATTGGACCCAGGAGTGTTCTCATGTGGAATGAGCCATCAGGCTAGCACAGTGGTTTCAAGACCAGCAGTTGTGGTTTAATTTCTGTCCTCCTTTGCTTGGCTATTCTTGTTGGGGTGAACTGAGCAGCTGTTTCAAATCGCCGGTATAAACAGGAAGAGATGCCCGCTTCTGATATGACTGGATCTACACAGCAAACAAGCATAACAGTGCGTCACAAAGACCGACGACTTGCTACAGAACCTCCCGGAATACCCCACTTAAACACAGAGGCAACACAATGATACAGGCACATTATTTTGAAATAAGATGCCGTTGGTCAATGTTGTGTTTTTGTTCTTTTATTTTAAAAAAAAGGCTCTGTACACACATCGAGATAGATACACATTTCTTTATTACCGGGCACCTGTCCTTTTCTTTTTGAATAATATTCTCAATTCAATAATCTAATTCAGGCCAATCAGTTTGTTTTCATCCATTCCCTTATGTTAGGCTATAGCTCCCATATTATGATGAGACTGATGAGACGTATTGAACAGATTCATATCAGTAATGACGCAGAAGTTTGTAGGCCTACTTGTGAATAAATAGGCTGACGTCTGTCCCCGTCCCGCATGTTGTCACTCTGTAACCTTCAAGAGATAAATATACCTACTATTTTAAACACCGCAGATATGGGAAAACATGATTTAGGCCTATTATAAGATCATTATCAAAAATTATGATTTTCGAATTCAATTTCCCTAATTCCCAATCGAAATAATGTAGGGAATTTGTTTAGATAGGAGGTGTATATATAAGTAGTAGTGAGTAGAGTGGTACTACAGTCTTTGGATAAAGCCAGTCCTGCTTGGGAATTTGCTGGCTAGCATAATTTAAGCATAAAAAGGGGAATGCGCACCAGCCATGGAACACAAACGGAGATGGAAATATATTTGTTGCTTACAGTAGGCTACATGGACCGCTGTGCTCATTGGAAAGTGCGCTGCGCTCAGGACAAAGTTGGATGAATGGATGGACTTAATTTGGAATCCTGGAATTGTGCTCTAAAAACATGAAAGCATAAAGGTAAAAATGCAGCAACACGAAGTAGCCTAGATGAGACGGTGGTTTAAATGAATGGCAACACGTAGAGGAAAGTCCTCACGCGAGCATCAATTGAGGCTAATGATAAATGCTGATAATCTACCTGGCTGAGTTCATGGTTACAACCATTCATCTCTTACACACAGGCCTACACAATACTTGCACAATACTTTGGACGTTAAATCCATCCATCAACCAATCAAACTAGCGAATTCAGCCCAACACCTGCGGCAGACCGGCAAAAAATGTAAATGGAATGAAGCGGTCATGACCACAACAGCACCCGCTAACGTTAAAAGCACCCCCCTCCCCCACAATCCATCAGCCCACTGAAGATTGGTGGGGCTAGGCAACACGTCCATCCAGTTTATTTGAATATAAAATAATTTGTAGCAGGGGGAGGGGTGATGCAATAGGTTATAGGCAATAGGTCCAGGTTTGTTGCTAGCGAGTGGCGAGCTAGTGCAGCAAGTAGAGACAAGCCATCCTAACCTAAAGAGCTAATCAATAATTCACTACCGTCAAAATAACTGAGATCAATGTAATTCCAAAATAAGTTGTTTCGATGCATATCAAGTCGATGCATATATGTCAAAAATCAATCCTATCAGAAAAATCATGCCCTATCACAATGAAAGTCATTCAGCCAACAGACACAAGTCAAAGTCCAACCCAATACATGCAAACAAGTTTTGCCCAAAGGCTATTTTATCCTCAACTTCCATTTAACCAGCGCTTGACGCACAAATGTCTTTCACGTCACAGAACTATGTGACAAATAAATACTGTGATTACAGCAAGATGACCCAAGATTTCAGCTCAGCAAAGTGCGCAGATCAAGACACTGAGGGAGGCAGGTTACTCTCCCAACGACATCAGAATATTACTGCCTCATGGGGGTTGTTGTCAATCTCAGAACAATACAGCACCACTGCCGTAATGAGCTGTCCTGCGATGTAAACGGCAACCGAAGGCCTTGATGACATTAGCGCGGATCAATGTCCATGGCTACCTTTTCGAACGGGGAAAACAATCCATGATTATTCATCCATCCATCCATCATCGTCCGCTTATCTGGGGTCGGGTCGCGGAGGCAGCAGTTCCAGCAGGGAGCCCCAGACATCCCTTTCCCTGGCAGCATCAACCAGCTCTGCCTGGGGAATCTTTAGCTGCTCCCAGGCCAGTGCGGAGATGTAATCCCGCCACCTAGTCCTGGGTCTACCCCGCGGCCTCCTCCCAGCCGGACACGCCTGGAACACCTCCCTAGGGAGGTGCCCAGGAGGCATCTTCACTAGATGCCCGAACCAACTCAACTGGCTCCTTTTGACTCAAAGGAGCAGCGGCTCTACTCCGAGTCTCTCCCGGATGACTGAACTTCTCACCCGATCTCTCAGGGAGACCCCAGCCACCGTCCAGAGAAAGCTCATTTCGGCTGCTTGTATTCCGCGATTATACACGTGAAATTAAATATCTGTTCAAATCTCTTATCACACTAACATGCCCCAAAACGCATCACACCACCATTAAAGAGGTGATTTACTAGTTTGAGCTATAGCAATCAAGAGTATATTTTTCTTGCGCACTAGAAATGTAACACAAACAGGGATGGATTTGTTGATGATGGTGTAAATGTCCAGCCATCCAACCAATGGTTGGTTGGATGGCTGGACATTTACACTTGTTTATTAATACACTTAGGCCTACTGTATTTTGTGTGCAGTGACATCATTATCACCCTATTTCAGTAGGCCTATTTCTTGTCAGATGTCGCATGTGTGGACACTGTGTTCTGTAAACCTTAAAGAATAAAAGTACATTCAACATTCAATGTTAGCGGTCCAGTTATATGGTTGGACAGGCTAGCCTAATATAAATAAATTGAGGACCTGTATTTTCAGTGTTTGCTGGTAGCGAATGTCACAGTCATGTCACAGAAATGTTCTTGCCGCATCACTGGGAGACCACTGTCACCGCCTCCTCCTTAGTGACCGCTGTCATGGCGATACTCCACCCAGACCGCATCATGGACACTACGTTTGGCGTCCGCCGGCTCCGGTCTGAAGCCCCGCCTAATTCTCCCGGCGTTCGTGGGAAACGCTTTCCACTCAACGGCCGACTCCTGGAGGCCACTCCGCAATGAGATGACCTTGAGCTTCATGTGTTCGGGGTTGTTGCAGAGCGTGTGTGTGTGTGTGTGTGTGTGTGTGTGTGTGTGTGTGTGTGTGTGTGTGTGTGTGTGTGTGTGTGTGTGATTGACCCAGCTCATATTTGATGACCGCCAGCTCAGGGTATTGAGGGATTCACTGCTTATTGAGCCGTGAAACGAGAACTGTCACATCTTCTGCACCTACACATACAGTACACACACACACACACACACACACATGCGCGCACACACTTACACACGCACGCGCACCAAGGCGCGGCCCCTTCTTGTCTGACAACAAGTGATTTGTGCTGTACAACATGACAAGACTGCCAGTCCTTAGGGAAGACATACTACAGTACCCCTCCCCCCCCCCACACACACACACACACACACCACACCGGATCTATGGCCTCTAACCCTCTCAGCAATATTAACCGAACAAAACCCAGCCGGAGACTGGGATATTTATAGGCCGCACACTCTGATTGGATACTAACTCATAATCCCGCTCTCTCGCTAAACAACTTTTCCTAGTGAATTTGAGAGTGAACTCAGCTCTAGTTAACGCACGTCTTGAGTACAGCTGGGGCGTGTCTCCAACGGGCGTCGCCCGGGCAGCGTACGGGGGCGGGGCTTACACCACAAGGGGTGAGTTTAAAACGAGCTTGCGTCACCCTAACCCTTTCACCCTAACCCTAACCCTTTCACCTTAACCCTTTCACCCTAACCCTTTCACCCTAACCCTTTCACCTTAACCCTTTCACCCTAACCCTTTTACCCTAACCCTTTCACCCTAACCCTTTCACCCTAACCCTTTCACCCTAACCCTTACACCTTAACCCTTTCACCCTAACCCTTTCACCCTTACCCTTTCTCCCTAATCCTTTCACCCTAACCCTTTCACCCTAACCCTTTCACGCTAACCCTTTCACCTTAACCCTTTCACCCTAACCCTTTCACGCTAATCCTTTCACCCTAACCCTTTCACCTTAACCCTTTCACCCTAACCCTTTCACCTTAACCCTTTCACCCTAACCCTTTCACCCTAACCCTTTCACCCTAACCCTTTCACCTTAACCCTTTCACCCTAACCCTTTCACGCTAATCCTTTCACCCTAACCCTTTTACCCTAACCCTTTCACCTTAACCCTTTCACCCTAACCCTTTCACCCTAACCCTTTCACCTTAACCCTTTCACCCTAACCCTTTCACCTTAACCCTTCCACCCTAATCCTTTCACCCTAACCCTTTCACCTTAACCCTTTCACCCTAACCCTTTCACCCTAACCCTTACACCTTAACCCTTTCACCTTAACCCTTTCACCCTAACCCTTTCACCTTAACCCTTTCACCCTAACCCTTTCACCCTAACCCTTTCACCTTAACCCTTTCACCCTAACCCTTTCATCCTAATCCTTTCATCCTAACCCTTTCACCCTAACCCTTTCACCTTAACCCTTTCACCCTAACCCTTTCACCCTTACCCTTTCTCCCTAATCCTTTCACCTTAACCCTTTCACCCTAACCCTTTCACCCTAACCCTTTCACCTTAACCCTTTCATCCTAATCCTTTCATCCTAACCCTTTCACCCTAATCCTTTCACCTTAACCCTTTCACCCTAACCCTTTCTCCCTAATCCTTTCACCCTAACCCTTTCACCCTAACCCTTTCACCCTCACCCTTTCACCTTAATCAGCCCCAAAAAAACCCTCCGTCCTCAGTCCAGGGAGGGAAGGAAGTGAAGGGGACGTTAGCAGCAGATGTGCGTCTTTCTTTTTTTGGGGGAGGGCGAACGCCGCAGCGAGATGACATCATGTTGGAGATGGCGGCTGATGTGGCCCGGGGCCACCTGGGAGCGAGAGTTGGCCCCGGGCCCCCGGTCTACTCACATATTAATCCTATAAATGTAAGCACGGCCTGTGCTAAGCTGGTGAGAAGCGAGTGACTGACTGAGACTGGACCCTGATGGAAGCTGATGTTCTAATTGCATTGGGCAAGTTTCCCGGACGCAGGTTGAGCTGCTGCACCCCCCCCCCCCCCCCCCCCGAGCTCATATGATAATGGAAGGATCTTCCGTTGAAAAGGCCTCAGTCCCAGACTGTAGGCTAGTACGCCTGTCTGCTGAAACGCTCTGTTGAGTGTCTGGAATGTTCTCAGTCTTTCAACTGATACTATTAACCTCCCACACCTCTCTCTCTCTCTCCCTCTCTGTCTCTCTCTCTCTGTCTCTGTCTGTCCCACTCCCTCCCTCTATCTCTCTCTCTCTCCCTCCCTCTCTCTCTCCCTCTCTCCCTCTCTCTCTCCCTCCCTCTCTCTCGCTCCCTCTCTCTCTCCCTCCCTCTCTCCCTCTCTCTCTCTCTCTCTCTCCCTCCTTCTCTCTCTCTCTCTCTCCCTCTCTCTCTCCCTCCCTCCCTCTCTCTCTCCCTCTCTCTCTCTCCCTCCCTCTCTCTCTCCCTCCCTCCCTCCCTCCCTCCCTCCCTCCCTCCC
>NC_140254.1:9140787-9148287 GCF_949987555.1 Borostomias antarcticus
TCCGTGTGTTTGTGTGTGTGTGTGTGCGTGTGTGTGTAAGTGTATGTCCCTGTGTGTGTGTGTGTGTGTGTGTGTGTAAGTGTATGTCCCTGTGTGTGTCTGTATGTGTATGTGTGTGTGTGTGTGTGACCTGCTCCTCTGCCTTTCAGAGTTAATGAGTAGCCTGGTGCTCCCGGTAATGGCCGCTCATTTGGTCAGCGTAATTTTGCATGAAATCTGGCAGACGCCAGAGAGAGGCGCGTAATTGGTCGGATGTTATAATCGGGCTGTTTGTCAGGAGCCTTGCCTCTCCGCCCCCCCCCCACACACCTCTCTCGTCCTTCACGGACAAGTTTGCATCGGCCATGTTAGGACCCCACCCCCGCGTTGGTGTGTGACTCTTTCCGGTCACGTGGCGTGCAGCTGTCTGGCGTGTTAAGGCCACAGCCATGCGCGTTAATGAATAGAGCTGGAAGAGTGATTAACGCACCCCTGTGCAAGAACAAACCTTCTGGATCTCTGGAGAGAGTGGAGAGAGGAGGAGAGGAGAGGAGAGGAGGAAAGGAGGAGAGAGGCGAAGAGAGAGTGGAGGGGTGGAGAGAGGAGGAGAGGAGGAGAGTGCCGGGGTGGAGAGAGGAGGAGAGGAAGAGGAGGGGAGGAGAGGAGAGGGGTGGAATAGAAAATGCATGTCGTTCACCCTGCTTCGTCCTGATGAATCAGATTAATTATTTCTGGGGGGGAAAGCTTGCTCATCAATATGGAACATCTGTGTGTCTGTGTGTGTGTGTGTGTGTGTGTGTGTGGTGTGTGTGTGTGTGTGTCATCTGCGGGCTTTGCGTCAGTGTGTTCGTCAACAGCATGCGTGTCTGTGTGTGTGTGTGTGTGTCACCTGCGGGCGGGTGTGTGTGTGTCACTTGCGGGCTTTGCGTCAGTGTGTTCGTCAACAGTCCCCAGTCGCCTCATCGCCGTCAACAGCTGACCGTCGTTAGCGTACCTCCGCCAGCTCTGGGGGCCCACGGCACACACACACACACACACACATACACACACACACACACACACACACACACACACATACACACACACACACACACACACACGCACACATACACACAGACACGCACGCACACACATAGACATTCTGCAGACAGAGGTGCACAAATGAACAAGCACTGCATGGAGAGGATGCATTTTCACATACTGTGGGTTTATTACACAAACACACACGCGCGCACACATACACCCACACACACACACACGCACACATACACACACACACACACACACACGCACACATACACACACACACACGCACACATACACACACGCGCACACACACACACGAACACACACGCACACACACACGCACACACACACACACACACACACACACGCACACACACACCTTTATGAGCCACCATATGAGCCCCCATATGTCACAGAAAAGCGTTGGCGAGCTCAATGACACCCGTCCGCCCCGCCCACAGGTGCACCTTGGGAGATGGGGAGGGCAGGGGGGGTGAGTGGAAGAGGTGGGAGAGAACATTAGGCTGAAGAGGGGGATGAGAGAAAGAGCGGTAGAGGAGTAACAGTGGATCCACATCCAGACCTCCAGAAGTGTGGATCTACGACCCGGACCTCCAGAAGTGTGGATCCACAACCCGGACCTCCAGAAGTGTGGATCCACGACCCGGACCTCCAGAAGAGTGGATCCACGGTCCAGACCTCCAGAAGTGTGGATCCACAACCCGGACCTCCAGAAGTATGGATCCACAACCTGAACCTCCAGAAGTGTGGATCCACGACCTGGACCTCCAGAAGTATGGATCCACGACCTGAACCTCCAGAAGTGTGGATCCACGACCCGGACCTCCAGAAGTATGGATCCACGACCTGAACCTCCAGAAGTATGGATCCACGACCCGGACCTCCAGAAGTGTGGATCCACGACCCGGACCTCCAGAAGTATGGATCCACGACCCGGACCTCCAGAAGTATGGATCCACAACCTGAACCTCCAGAAGAGTGTATCCACGACCTGGACCTCTGATCGGGGAAAAGTTGACCTAAACTGACACGCTTCACATAACCATCTGGGAACTCTCCGTTGGAAACTGTTTGGAAAAGGGCAGGCACTTTCAAAAATACTTGGCAGGTGATTGGATGAACCGTCTGTCACGCGCTAACTTCTCCTCACTGTCGTCAAAACAAAACCCGCCCGGCGTAGCTGTTGGTATTCCGAATCCCTCATAGAACCAGCAGCTGATTGGCTGATTGGCTCGTTGTCTGAGCGCGAGCGCATCTCTGTGGAACAGGATGTGAGGTCACGAGGTCAGGATGTCCTCAAGAGGCGGGAAGTTGACCGTGAGACGCTGCGCTTTTGGACGGACGACGTCGTTCCCTGAAACGCTTCCGTCTCCACGCTGAGAAACACTGAGCTTACCTGAACAACACAGTCGTCAGCAACCTTTCAAGCCCCCCCCCCCCCACACACACACACACCCCTCCGTTTGTTGTTAGAAATTCTTTATTAGGAGGGTCTTGGCTCCGTTCCTCGGCGGTTTCTCTCCGGTGATCCAGAGGCGTTCTGACCGACCCACTGGCCACTCGCCAGCGCGCTGTGGGGACCCACACATACGGTGATAGCTGGGCGGATTAGAGAGGGGGCTCGGGGGTCCGGGGGAGCCGACCCAGCAGGCAGGAGGGGTTGGGGGGGGGTTCTGTTCTCTCTTTCATCTTCATTCTGTATTTCCTCCTCTCTCCCTGGTCGGCAGGGGGCTGAGGTGATAATACCGCTTTGCTCCATGTGCGGGTTTGGGTTGGAGTGTGACACACACACACACACACACACACACACACACAGTCACACACAGTCACACACACACAGTCACACACACACACACACACACACACACACACACACACACACACACACACACACACACACGTGTTCTTTTCCACCCAGGATTAGCAATCCCATAAGCCCCAATGCTGGTTTTGGCTCGGCACATCCGAGAAATAGTTCAAAGGATTCCGAGAATTTGGATCATCTGTGTGTGTGTGTGTGTGTGTGTGTGTGTGTGTGTGGGTGAGAGAGAGAGAGAGAGATTCAGTTGAATGTGAGAGCATGCTAAGACATGTGACAGGTTCAGTAGTGAATGCAAGAACGTTTTACTTGAGAGGCAACGCATGCATGGCAATGCGTGTGGCACGGTGCTTTACACTGCAGGCTCACAGCAATATGGTCCTGGGTTCAATTCCCTGGGGGCATGTTCTCCCCAGGGCTGTCAGAGTTTAGGTGGGCTATCTCCCGGGCCTTTCTGTATGGAGTTTGCATGTTCTGCCCGTGCTCACATGAGTTTCCTGCACAAAGAATCCCAACTAAGGAACACATGTTAGAACCGAATGGATGGCTTGCTCGATCGTCTCGTTGAGAGGGGTCAGGGAAGAATTTGTACAGCTCACTTTTCTGGCCCGTGGGTGATACTGTTTTTTTGCTTCTCTCTGGAATATGTAGGGGTGGGACCTATGCCCACCTCCCTTGTTCTCTGTAAAGCGCATTGTGTTGCCTCTGTGTATGAAATGCGCTATAAAAATAAAGCTTTGATTGATTGATTGATGGATGGATGGCTCTCCGGTCCTGTCTCTGACCAAGACACAGGCATGAGCACTTGAACCCGGTCCCCGGGCACCGCTGATGAGGTCTGTCCACTGATCCTGGCTGCCCTTGGAGGAAGGACAGCACGGGAAATGCAGGGGATACATTTCTTCAGCAACCACTCCTGCATGTGTGTGTATGTGTGTGCGTTTGTGTGTGTGCGCGCGTGTGTGTGTGCGTGTGTGTGTGCCTGTGTGTGTGCGTGTGTGTGTGTGCGTGTGTGTGTGCTTGTGTGTGCGTGTGTGTGCGTGTGTGCGTGTGTGTGCGTGTATGTGTGCATGTGTGCGTCTCAGGTGTTGCTGCTCATTGCACATGTGTGTAAGACGATTAATGAAAACTTCACGTGTGCGAACTAAGGATGAATTATCGCCCATACGTCACTTCATATGCACGGCCACCCAAGCGTGTGTTAGCGTGTGTCTGCACTTATGTGTGTATGTGTGTGTGTGTGTCCATGTCCACACATTTGTGTGTGTGTGTGTTCTCCATATGCTATACTTCTGCCAGGTCCAGCGTCATTCAGCTGATGAGCATAGTTTAGTTGAGGGGCCTCATCTATAAACGCTGCGTCTGCACAAAAGAAGACGTATGACGCTTCCCCCGAGAACTCTGGGACTGATAGAACTTGATGGGAGATGGTGCAGTCCTCCATGGACACTTTGACCCCTGCACGGGAGATGGTACAGTCCTCCATGGACACTTTGACCCCTGCGCGGGAGATGGTGCAGTCCTCCATGGACACTGACCCCTGCGCGGGAGATGGTGCAGTCCTCCATGGACACTCTGACCCCTGTGTGGGAGATGGTGCAGTCCTCCATGGACACTCTGAGCCCTGCGTGCGCTCATAACCTGGAGAAATGAGACACCGTGACTAATGGCAGAAGGCTGGAACTCGAGAAACGCTTTGGAATTGATACCGTTGTGTTAAATACATCGAAACATTACCTCTCGCATATTGTATATGAAGGGTTCCCTGGAGAGCACACAAAAAAAAACACTCTCACAACAAACGGGATTTAGGATAATAAATACAAACGTTTTTGCAAAAGAACCCCTATGTTGTACAGTTTAATCATATTTAATTGGATCTGTAATTATCAAACAATATTTGCATGCAATGAAATTAGGTGAACAGTAGAGCAAATTAAGTTTAAACTGATGCCGTTTTCTGATAGTTTCCGTTCTAGCTAATGTTAGCATGCTAGCTAACGCAGCTAACGTTGCATGCTAGCTAAACAGCGCCTCACACAGACTAAGTGTTTTTGCCACGGGAGGAAATGGGTCAGCGGCAGGCCGCTCATCGAGGGCGCTGAGCTCCGCTGGGCCACAGCTTTTATGTCTGTGACCACTTCTTTTTTTTTCTATTTCTATGAGGGTTTGATCTTCCGAGCCAGCAGCGTCCACGGCATCCCCCACGTGACACCACTTTACCGCCTGTCTGGCCCTTGTAACACCCCCACACAGTGGCCACCAAACAATATCTGTTTTCACGCCTCAAACCCCTCTACAAGCGCTTCCATTTCACACTGGGTGAAAGGTCCTTTTAGCCTTTCCATGGGGGCCTCTTCCGTGGGGGCCCCTGTCGTCATTTGCGCATGGGTGCATACACACACACACACACGCACAGACACACACACACACGCACAGACACACAGGTTCTCACTGCTAGACACGGTCACACGCGTGCATGGACGTATGCTCTGACCGCGCACACACAAACACACTATCTCTCTCTCTCTCACACACACACACTCCCTAGTAGAATTTAGCTCCTTCATTGTGTTCTTCGCATGACATCCGAGCAAGCGCTGCGCTTTCCTCCACCTCCCCGCGACTCCTCCACACGTCTGATCAGACGCCCTGGCTCCCCCCACCTCCCCACGACTCCTCGGCACGTCTGATCAGACGCCCTGGCTCCCCCCACCTCCCCACGACTCCTCCACACATCTGATCAGACGCCCTGGCTCCCCCCACCTCCCCACGACTCCTCCGCACGTCTGATCAGACGCCCTGGCTCCCGCCACCTCCCCCCACCTCCCCCCACTTCCCCCCACCTCCTCCCACCTCCACACATCTCATCAGACTCCCTGGCTCCCCCCACCTCCCCACGACTCCTCCGCACGTCTCCTCTTTTCATCAGTCGTGTCGTTTTGTCATCTCGTTTCATCTCGTTTCATTCTCGTCTGATCTCGTCTCCCGCTGACGTATCAGTGTCACGGCCGCTTCCTGCTCTTCCGTCCCGGTCGGGAAAGAAAGAACCATCAGAACTGCGCTTGAGTCCAAAAATCTATCCCGTCTGTGTGCTCCGGGGTCATTCCCGTCTATGTGCTCCGGGGTCATTCCCGTCTGTGTGCTCCGGGGTCATTCCCGTCTGTGTGCTCCGGGGTCATTCCCGTCTGTCTGCTCCGAGGTCATTTCCGTCTGTGTGCTCCGGGGTCATTTCCGTCTGTGTGCTCCGGGGTCATTCCCGTCTGTCTGCTCCGAGGTCATTCCAGTCTGTGTGCTCTGGGTTCATTCGCTATGCAAATCCCGCTTCCTGTCTCGATCCTCAGCCCCCCCTCCACACGCCACGCGGAGCCCAGGCGCCTTGTGAGCGCCACGCACGAACGCACGCACAGACTCGAGCACGCATGACGGAGCCAGGGACCGGGGGGGGGGGGGGGGGGGGGCGAGCGCTCAGAAAAGGAACGCACGAGGATTAGCGAACGATGGCAGCGAGGGGATTGGCCGACGAAAGGAAGCGTGCGGGCCCAGAGCCGTGGCGGTGCCAGGACTTTTGATCTGGTACGCAGGGAGCGTGTGTGTGTGTGTGTCCATGTGTGTGTCCATGTGTGCTTTTTGTGTGCGCAACCGATCACGTGCAAGACCGAATACCCTCCTCCTCTACCTCCCTGCTCATTCTCCTCATCCCCCTGTTTCTCCCATGACATCCAGAAAAGAGAGAGGGAGAGAGAGAGATAGGGAGAGAGAGAGAGAGAGAGAGAGGCAGAGAGAGAGAGAGCGTTGAAGAAGATTACTGTAGTTTGGTCTGTGTTCTTAAAGAAGCCAATTATCCTAACATGTAAAGCACGTCTGCGTCAGTCAGCCCGCCAGCCGCTCGGCCAAAATCCCCTCTGTAACCCCCCTCCCCTCCCCTCCGCTCCCTCCCTCCGCTCCCCTCCGCTCCCTCCCCTCCCCTCCCCTGTTTGTGTGTGTGTGTGTTTGTGTGTGTGTGTGTTTGTGTGTGTGTGTGTGTGCCTAGTATCTGTTTCGTTTCACTTCGTAGCTCAGTCTGGACAGGCTCCCATTGCGGTCGTTTTCGAGATAGAAGGAGTCCTCGGTGATTAAGCCAATCATGTTGCGCAGTTTAATTCCGTCATCGCATTCCAAGGACGCTGCTTGGCCTGGTTAGAATTTCAACTGAGAAATCGCTCTGGACGAGGGCCTTTCCAGAGCCTGAATCACATTTGCAGATTTTGAAAATTCAGTCGGGTGTCTGAAAGAAAGAAAGAAAGAAAGAAAGAAAGAAAGAAAGAAAGAAAGAAAGAAAGAAAGAAAGAAAGAAAGAAAGAACATCCTCTCAGTCGACGCCAACCTGGCCTGGTTGGGCTGGGTTGGGTTGGGTTGGGTTGAGCCGGGTTGGGTTGGGTTGGGTTGGGTTGGTTGGGTTGGGCCTGGTTGGGTTGGGTTGGGTTGGTTGGGTTGGGCCTGGTTGGGTTGGGTTGGTTGGGTTGGGACTGGTTGGGTTGGGTTGGTCTGGGTTGAGTTGGGTTGGGCCTGGTTGAGTTGGGTTGGGTTGGGTTGGTTGGGTTGGGCCTGGTTGGGTTGGGCCTGGTTGGGCCTGGTTGGGTTGGGACTGGTTGGGTTGGGTTGGTTGGGTTGGG
>NC_140254.1:9153287-9165787 GCF_949987555.1 Borostomias antarcticus
GGGGCGGGCAAGATCACCTGCACCGAGATCAACAGCCGTTTCTTCTGGCAGCCTGACCCGCCCACCTGCTCAGGTAACGACCCGCCCACCTGCTCAGCTAACGTGGACGCGGACGTGTGTGTGTGTTGTAGCATTGGGCGCGTGTGTTTCGAAAGCCAGGGTCGCCGCTTATCCGTCCTCCTGCGCGGATGATGTACGGGCCCAGCCGGGGCGGGGGAGAGTTGTAGACCCAACTAGCGGAGGCGTCCATTATCCTGCTAGTGACGGATGCGCTGACCTTCCTGATTCGCGCCGGAGGTGTTTAGTGTTTTGAAAGAAACAACGCCTGAGCGCTTTAGAAGGAGTCGGTCCAGCGCTTAGGGCTGTGAGACACGACTACTCTGGAAACCCTGAGCTGAATCACAAGTGACTAACTCAATAGCCCTGGTCCCTGAGACACTCTGCCCTCCTACTGGGAACGAGAGAGGAGGGAGGGGGAGAGAGAGAGAGAGAGGGAGAACCTTGAAAGAGAGATAGACAGAAACGGAGATAGACAGTAGAGGAGATAAAGGTGTCGGTAATTAACAGTGGCAATTAAGCCTTTGTAATTAAGCAATTGTAATTAGCTGCCTTGTTCAATCAGAGGTTGTCTTAATGAGTTTGAGAGCATCTCAGGATACACAAACACGGGCCGGCCCAGGGTTCCAGGTGATGGGCCTCGTCGGCGCTGCTGTCGGCAGGAATTAGCTGTGTCACTGTCACGACGCGAAGGAGCCCGATAGGAAAGCCACGGCGACTCGTGGCCATAACTAATAGCTCATAGCACTGAGAAACCTGACACGGGTTTGGAATTCAACCAAATGGATTTCAATTGTTCTTTTTTTTCCCCAACAACTCGCCGTGTACTTCAGAGTGAAAGTGCCGGGGTTCGGAGTCAATGGCGGAGTCAATGGCGGAGTAAATGGCGGGGTCGGTGGCGGGGTCAGTGGCTTTCACTAAAGCTGTCTGGATCAGAAAGCCAATTTGAGAGCTAGTTAGGGAAATGCCTGCCGCAGGTCTACTGGAGGCTAAAACGATGCCAAAAAATGTTCAATTGTCGTGGTTTTTTCCCCCCATGTTTCACTTCTCTTTCCTCTAACCCTGTGCTGGACCCTCTCTCTCTCCGTAGCTCCGTGCGGGGGGAACCTCACTGGGCCCAGCGGGCTGATCCTGTCCCCGGAATTCCCCGAGCCCTACCCCCACGGCCGGGAGTGCGACTGGACCGTCTCCGTCACCCCGGACTATGTCATCGCCCTCAACTTCAACCAGTAAACCTTCAAAAATTCTCCACGTGTAGATATGATAACCATGTTGGCTGACGCCTCTCAGTTAGTCATTGGTAGACGTATACGCGTGGATTCCTGTGCGTTATTACAGTATTAGTACTGTATGAGTAGATGATCAACTACATGGACTAGAGTAGTAGTAGAGCAGTAAACTAGCCTAATAAAGTGTTGCTCATACAGTGAGGAGTATTTTCTGAAAACGTACAGGAAATGGCGCCGGCGCATCTGTCCTGACTCGGGGATGACTAAGGACAGGTGTGATGCGGTCTGTGGTTTCTCTCTCCGTGCCCGTGCGTCCGTCTCACCAGGTTCAGCCTGGAGCCCAGCTACGACTTCCTGCACATCTACGACGGGCCGGACTCGCTGAGCCCCCTGCTGGGCAGCTTCTACGGCACGGACGTCCCGGAGCGCATCGAGAGCAGCTCCAACACGCTCTTCCTGGCGTTCCGTAGCGATGCCTCGCTCAGCAGCAACGGCTTCGTACTGCAGTACACAGGTAGGCCACGCCCCCCTCCCACACAGTACACAGGTAGGCCACGCCCCCTCCCCCACGGTACACGGCTAGGCCACGCCCTCCCCCCACAGTACACAGCTAGGCCACGCCCCTCATCCACGGTACACAGATAGGCCACGCCCCTCCCCCACAGTACACAGCTAGGCCACGCCATCTCCCCCACAGTACACAGCTAGGCCACGCCCCTCCCACACAGTACACAGCTAGGCCACGCCCTCTCCCCCACAGTACACAGCTAGGCCACGCCCCCTTCTCCACAGTACACAGATAGGCCACGCCCCCTCCCACACAGTACACAGGTAGGCCAGCCCCCGCCCGCCCCCCCACAGTACACAGCTAGGCCACGCCCCTCATCCACGGTACACAGATAGGCCACGCCCCTCCCCCACAGTACACAGCTAGGCCACGCCATCTCCCCCACAGTACACAGCTAGGCCACGCCCCCTCTCCATGGTACACAGATAGGCCACGCCCCCTCCCACACAGTACACAGCTAGGCCAGCCCCCCCCCCCCCCACGGTACACGGCTAGGCCACGCCCCCTCCCCCACAGTACATAAGTAGGCCATGCCCCCTCCGCCCACAGTACATAGGTAGCCCCCCCCCCCCCTCCTTACTGTCTGGAGGACTTATGTGTTGGTGTGAGAAAACAACAAAAGATTATTTATTTTTTTCTGATGGTTGCGTTTCTTGTCGGTTACTTGTTTTGCTTGACAGTTTTGAGAGAAAGTCTGTTATCCAAGTCTTGCCCTGTGGTGTAGGAGCTAAAAAAGAAACATGTTTTTCTTTTCGGAGTTTTCAAATTCACCCCTCCAGCTGTGCACAAATGGGTTTTTCAGCGCCACTATCGACCACTGCGTTGGTCCTTTTTACCTTTCCCAGTGTTTCAAATCCAAGGTGAGATTAGCTCTGGAAATTGCCTCAGAGGAAGAACATGGGCTCTTATGTGTGTGCAGTCTCCATCACACCCAGCCACCAACACACACACACACATCAACACACACACACAATCACTAACACACACACACACACACATCAACACACACACAACCACTAACACACACACACACACTAACACACACACGCGCACACACACACACACACAAACACTAACACACACACACACACACACACACACACACACACACACCAACACACATACACCAACACACACACACTCTGTCTCTCTCTTTCACATGCACACACACACACACACACACTCACCCTCTCTCTCTCTCACACACACACACCCTTCTATGTGTGCTCAGTGGTGTGTCGCCTGCTCAATTAACGACCTCACTCCTGCTTGCGGCACACTATGAAAGACTTATGGAAATGAAAATCCAGAGCTGCTGTTAGCTGGACCGTTGTTTGATCCGCCTCTCCACCCACGCTTCAAACCCCCGTCATAAACGGGAACAAAAGTGGGTTTGTCGCTTCCGCTCCCGAGCGCGCTGACTGGCCGACATTTCCACCGGGCGAGCGGAGCCTTCGTTTTCTCCCGGGGCGGGGAACGATCGCAGACACCCTCTGACGCGAAGCGGTTGGCAGTTGGTGGGAGCGTATCTCTTGGTGTTTGCGTGCGAGTGCGTTCGACCTGGCGTGTGCGCACAGTAAACGCTTCTCTAAACGCCCCGTTAGACTAAACAAACTCCGAATGACAGCGGGCACGGCCAGAGGGGGCGATGCTTCATGCTACGCTATGCTAAGCTAAGGCTCATGCTATGCTATGCTATGCTAAGCTACTGTAAGGCTCCAGCACTCTGTATTATGCTACGCTATGCTAAGCTAAGGCTTATGCTACGCTATGCTAAGCTAAGGCTCCAGCACTGTATCAATTTCATCCCTTTAAGAGCGTGTATAGTTCCTATTTTTTATTTGTCCCAATCCCATATCAACCCCCGGCTCTTAACTCTGTGGTGGATATGTAGATCTGAAAGGATGGGATAGGACTAAGCAAAGGGAGTATGTTCAGATGCAGTTTCTTAAACTGTCGAGGTGTTGCCGACGCCTACTCAGTCTTGGAATGCTCAGAGATGGAAAGATTGTGCGGCCAACGTACCGTGTCTCGTTCAAGTAAAAAGCAGCTTTAGGGTAGCGGAACAGCGCCAAGCTTACAGCTTCTTAGAGTGCACCAGAGCTGGGGTTTAGAGCTGGCCAGGCTACTGATGTTTTACACCTACGTTAGCAATGAGTGACGTGTTTTTGCAGACTGCCAGGTTAAGATAGCTAGCTAATGTTAGCTAGTGCTAACGCTTGCTGCCTCTGCAGCTTTGCCAAAAACCGACCGCTGCCGTCATCAGAACAGCCGTTTACAGCCTGCGCTGTAGCCCAAAAAACTTTTTGCAAAAAAAGCCTAGAGCTCACGACGCTGTAACGCTAAAAAGCACTTGGAACACAGCTCTCGTCTCTATAGCGCCCTAGAGCTCATTACTGATTGTAAACTATGAGAAAACAGCGGCAGCTCTAAAATACAGCTTGTCCGTGGACACGCACCCTAATACTGTACGCAGGGTTGCCAAGTTTGACCAAAAGCTTGGAGTGAGATTTATCCCCTTCCCGTTAATTTTATTGTCGGGCGAGTTGTTGACGGGGGGGTGGCGCTAACAGAGATTTTTGAATTGTGAAGTGTGGCGTGAGAGCGTGAGAAGAGGCTGAAATGCCTATTGGTAACGGTGACTGTACGTCACCTATCCCATGTTTTCAGATCTATCTGAGAGTAAAGCTTAGAGTACAAGCTTCTCTGTTGGAGGAAAGTTTGGATGTCCGTGCTCACACTGAGCAGAAACGCACCCAGAACTCCAGAGTCGGGCGCTGTAGGCAGGGGCGTAGGTTTGATTTGAGCTTTGGTAGGGACACACTGGGTTGTTGTTGTTTCACGTAGTCTGGATTGAATCTGGGTGGTGGCTGAATCAGATTAATTTCCATCGCCACTGATTGGGCAATGTGACAACGAATGACAAGGTTTATCCACAAAACCTACATCTGTTGAGTCAGACTATAATCTCACCTGTAACCCTGATGCACCTCCTGCCACTCCTGATCCTGCCTTTCTGCTGCTTTGACCAAAAAAAAATCTAATGTCCATTTTTGTCTTCTTTTTTTCTGGTGGCATTTTGCCCTCCACTCACCATCTATCATAAAAGGGAAATGATTGACAATAGCAAACTACTTGCAGACATGAAACACTCGTTTCCGTGTAGCCTACAGCCTATTCTGTGTAGCATATGAAATATGAACATAATTACACTGGACTTGGACTTTTGAACTGAATTGCATAAACAAACCAGACGTCTACGTTGTTTGTTTAGCCTACTATGCAATTCAGTGGGCGAGTGAACCTAGCTGGTCATTGCTCAAACCTAGGAGTTTGCAACGGTTATACCAAAACTGATTTATTACTAGCTAAAGACAACTGTTATGACAACATTACAGCACCTTATCTCTGTCTCAGCAAACGTTACGAGACCTAACGTTATACAGTAGCTACTGTAATAGCTACAGTCAATAGCTCTGACTAGCTGCACCACCAGCTAGCACTAACATTACAGTTTACATAGGCATTTAGTAGGACGCAAACTAAACTATTATCATCGATACAACTTTGTACAGAAAAATAATTGTCGGTCAACATATTTTATTCCCTATTGTTCAATAACTTCAATCTTACTTGTTGCCTAATCAAAATTCCCGCTGTTGCCCACAGTCGATGCTCGATGTGCTGTGAGCTGTGCGCTGAGCTCGCGAGGCAGGCACTCGCTGGGTCACAGAGGCGAGGGAGGGAAAGTAGGCTACTGTACGTTGTTGATTGGATAGCTTGCTGAACGCAGCTCTCAACCAGGCCTTAATTCCCAACCGTTTTGCTTTCACAAGTTGTGAATGGTAATTAAAAACTACAGTTTTTACTCTGTATTATTTTTAGTAGGGACAATTCGTGTTTCCGTGGCTTTGGTATGGACATGTCCATAGCGTCCATACCTAAAACTACTAAAACTACACCTATGGCTGTAGGTAACGCGGAGGAGAGGAGAGGTTCCCATCAGCCTCCAGCTCTCGCTGAGCTTCGCCCCGTAGCTCCGCCCCCGGTGACACCGTGGTGCTGTGTGTGATATTTCCTCAACTCCTCTCTCTCCCAGTAATGCTTAGAGCAGTGTGGGATGTCGTCTGGCCAATCTGGGGGAGCAGATGGACTCAGTGTGTCTCCACACAACTCTCCCGCTCCCAATTCCAATCCTCCACACTAATGGGCCGTAACCAAATAATACATAAATTACTGCCTCAGCTTGAAAACACACACACACACGCGCACATCTATACACATACACACACCCACCCACACGCACACACACACACACATACACACACTAACACACACACACACAGTCTGGTGAGACCTGTCTGGTGAGGGGTTTTGGTGTGTTTGGGGAGCAGAGTTGTCCTGACACGTCATCATACTGTAGGTGTTCAATCTGCTCCCCGGAAATCACATTTTGACAGCTGCCTGGGGCGCCGCACCATCCAATCAGCTCGTCCTCCTCCGTCCGCGTCTGGCCACGTCTGATTAGCTGCAGAGCTGAGGCTCCTCCCACCTCGGTCACAGTTAAATAACGCACACACACACATCTTCTCTCTATCTCTCTCTCTCGTCCCCCCCCGTCCCCCGTCCCCCCCACACACACACACACACACACACCACACACACACACAGGCAGGTGCATGGACACACACGCACACACATAAACATACACACAGGCAGAGGTGCACACACACACACCACACAAACACAGACACACTCTCTCTTTCTTTCTCTCTCTCTCTCTCTCCATCCCTTGCACACACACACACACACACACACATACACACACACACACACACACACACAGTTATCTAAATTGGCGCACTAGGTGGTGGCCGGGGCCCCGGTTGAGCATGGGCCCCTTAGGGCCAGGATTATGAAGGTAGATTTGGGTCAAAACTCGAGAGGTTGTAGATTCGATGTGAGAACTTGTACAATAAAGATGTGCACTTGTATCTTGATATTTCTATTTTATAAATCTACCTTCATACAGGATTCACACCTTCACGCCAGCTCAATACATTATCCCTTCCCTGGTCTGGGTCTGGGTCTGGGGAGAACAGGGCTTGGTCTGGGGGGGGGAGAGGGCTGGGGTCTGGGGTCTGAAGAGGAGGGGGGTGGGGTTAGGAGAGGAGGGGGCTGGGTCTGGGTCCAAATCAGTCATTGATTGGTTGTTCAGCTTGTGTGAGGGGTCGGGGTGAACAGACGGCACACCTGACTGGACCTTGTTTGTCTGAAGAGTAGCCGCTAGCCACCTGGTCAACACGCCCTCCATATGCACAACCGATACGGAGGCCATCTTATGACACTCGGAACGACAACAACAACTACAGCAGCAGCAGCATAGAGATTTGAGGTCAAAATATCTTGCTGTATTCAGATCTGTATGGAAATACAGAACACTTCTTGTCTTGGTTTTTCCAACACTTCTTGTCTTGGTTTTTCCAACACTTCTTGTCTTGGTTTTTTGAGGACACTTTTGACCAACCATGATTTTTATTTTTTTATTTGTATTCGGTCATTTTATTAACACCCTTTCCAGTTCACAAGAAGATCTAAATTGAGCTGGCGTTGTAGCTTATGTGAAATCCAATCAAACTTTATTTAGATAGTGCATAGAGGCAACACAATGCACTTTGCAGAGAGAAGGGGGAGGGTGGGGGGGGGCGACAAACTGATCCTAGCCCTTAATTTTCACCTGGGAACAGAAAAACAGTTTTCGTTAAGTTAAGTTAAGTTAAGCACAGGTGTGATGTTTCGCCAAACGCAGAAGGAGCATAGGACTCAGCTTCTCTCTCTCTCTCTGAGCTGTGAACTCAGAGATGAAGCGAACTCTGTTTATCTGACGTTTATTTGAGGTCTTGGTGGCGTTCGGGGCGTATTAAACAAGGTTCTGTCCTACCTGGGAGAGTGACGGAGATCTGGATTGAGCTGGACACTTGTCTCATGTTTATTCACACCGAGGTGTAGAGAGCAAGTGAGTGATTGATTGATATGCGCTTGACGGATGGGTGCGCGCACACACACACACACACAGTGTGGCTGGGCGGTGTCGGCTGCCGGCTGAGGGATGTCTGTGTTCCGTCAGCAGACCTTGGACCAGAGCGACGCCACTCTCAATCAGCTGCCTGTCTGTCTGCCTGTCTGTCTGTCTGTCTGTCTGTCTGTCTGTCTGTCTGTCTGTCTGTCTGTCTGTCTGTCTGTCTGCCTGCCTGTCTGTCTGTCTGCCTGTCTGTCTGCCTGCCTGTCTGTCTGTCTGTCTGTCTGTCTGCCTGTGTTGCAGCCGTTAAACTAAAATGATTGATTTTGTATTTGGTAAATGCTTGGGCTGGTTTAACTTGAAGTTTGACAGTTGAAATCAATTCGATAAGAACAGCTTTATTTTGCCTATTTAGGGGCCTATGATTTTGATGAGATTGCTTTTGATTTGGGATGGGTGTCTTGGACGCGCGTTTTGCGCACCACACATTAGGTTATAGGATCAGGTGATTCTATGGCAGGAAGAAAGGAACCTAAATGTTTGGTGATTCAAGGCGGTGGTTGTCAACAGTTTTTTGATCGCTATTTAAGTTTTCGGTGGCACTAAAGCCCTTTTTCGTTTCCTTTGGATGTTATCGTTATTTAGCAAACAGTTTGGAATGATATGGAATGGTGGAATAAACGTTGTTATTTTTTAAGCTGCGACCGACATTGTTTATTGGAAGTGAGTCAAGCGGACCCCGTCTCGAAAGCCACGGCTTTTAACAAGAAAAGCCGACAGCCTGTCTGTCTGTCTGCCTGCCTGCCTGTCTGTCTGTCTGTCTGCCTGTCTGCTTGCTCCTCTACCTCCGGAGGGAGGGAGGGAGAGAGTGCAGTGGACAAGGGATGTAACTAGCAACAAGAAATTAAGGTCACTTGTAAATATTCTCTTCTCTTGTTCCTCTTCCTCTCCTCCTCCATCCCCCCCCCCCCACAGAGAACCCCAGGGAGTCGTGCTTTGAGCCGGGGGCGGTTCGCAACGGGAGCAGGGCGGGCTCCGACCTCAAGCTGGGCTCCACCATCACCTACTTCTGCGACAGCGGCTACACGCTGGAGGGAGACGCCACCCTCACCTGCATCATGGGGAGCGACAGCAAGCCCAGCTGGAACAAACCAAACCCCATCTGCATCGGTAGACAACACTCTGGGGTTCTGTCTTTTTTGGGGGCGGGGGGGGGGGTTATAGTTCACCAACAAATGGTAACAGTTAACTGTTAATCATATTTGTCGGTGTGCAAAGAGGAATAGGTCTGCTACAAATATGGGTATACTTATTATTTTTTATTTTTTTGTTAAAAAAAAATATGGGTATACTTATGTGTGCACGTATGCACACGCACACACACTGGTGGTAGTTTTTAAGAACGGGGGAAGAGTTCAAGCCTCATCTCTCCTGGGTAACCCAGAGGGACACTTACAAAGCATTGCAATTTCAGTGTGGCTAACGCCAGGGACATCTCCCACCACATCTGACAAGAAAAGTAATCTGGGACCAACAGAATGGAGGAAAACTGAGAAATGGAATCTCTAACCTTACCTCTCTCTCTATCTCCCCCCCTCCTCTCTCTCTCTCCCCCCCCCCTCTCTCTCTCTCTCTCCCTCTCTCTCTCCCTCCTTCTCTCTCTCTCTCTCTCTCTCCCTCTCTCTCTCCCCCTCTCTCTCTCTCTCTCTCTAGCTCCATGTGGGGGGCAGTATTCGGGGTTGGAGGGTGTGGTGTTATCTCCTGGTTTCCCCGGCAACTACAGCAGTGCCAGGACTTGCCTGTATTCGGTGGCGGTTCCGTCCGACTACGGTGAGCCTGAGAAAATGCGCACACACGCGCACACACACACACACACACACACACACACACACACACACACACACACACACAGTCATGTCGTGTACGCGGCACACACTTCCCCTACCTCTTTCTCTGTCTCTTCCTGGCTCCGTTTCTCTCTCTCTCTCCCTCTCTCCCTGCGGGTGTGTGTGGGGGAGATAGCGTTGTTATTACCAGCGTTTCTCCGGAGGTGGGAGGAGTTCTGTCCCAGAACGCGTCCCTCGGTCCTCCCACGCCGGGAGAACCTGCCTGTCAGGGTCGGGCTGCGCCGGGGGTCACCCCTCTGGTCTGGTCCGGGGGTCGACCCTCTGAACGGAGGAGGCCGACTTCCCCCGGAAACCCCTGACAGGAAACATTCCATGCCCGGCCGATGACGACGGTGGGGAGGAAGTCAGAATAATCAAAAAAACACATTTGCATTTTTGCAATCCCGGGCGCTCTCTGGTGCGCAACCAAGAAAAACCTTGTTTGTCTCTCCCTGCACTCCTCTCTACAGTCATCTGAACTTCAATACTTCACCTCGTGGCGAGAGCAACAACGACAGTGGTGGTCAAATAATTATTACACCCCTCAACCACGAGGGGCAGTAGAGCACTGCTACAGTGTAGTAGGCTACTGGGCGTCTCTGATGATCTGGTTGCTGTTGCTTATAGACTAATGTAGGCTACGTTTCTCAGTTTGACCGGTCTGAATTGCAAACTGCTTTTCTGGATTAGCTACAGCAGAGACAGTAGCCTACATAACATTGGTTATTAAAAGGGCTATCATTTTACCAACTGATCAGACTTCATTCATTCTTTAGATTCAAACCTGGAAACTCAGAAATCCCACATTTTCAACGATGCACGTACAACATTAAATATACAATCAATAAATATCACTAAACCAGTGAAGACTATTTAATTTCAACCCTTATTTACCAAGCCGTGTAGCTAGTCTTGAGTTATCTAGTTCTCCAGGCTGATGAGACACTATGCAGGAAACCTGAGCCGTTTCCTTGATTGATGCTGTCATATCCTGTTTTTTTTGTGTCTTTTTTTGTATCTTTTATTTATGCTTCCTTCCCTTTACATCGTTTTCTAGTCAGCTCATTCCATCAAACAATCCCTTTGTGTCATTCTTCTTGTTGGCTCTGCCTTCTAATGAGAAGGGTGGGGCGTTCTGAGGCCTGCAGCCCCACCTGCACCTGTGGCCGTTTGGGCCAATCAACCGTGCTCTCTCTCTCTCTCTCTCTCTTTCTCTCTCTCTCTCTCTCTCTCTCCTGGACCGCTGCTGCACCTTTCATCTCGCAAACAAGTCATTTACAGTTCCAACAGTTTTGTCACGTACACTGGTGGCTGCTGTTTAGAAAGCTTTGATTTGACTGATGATGTTAAAGTTGTTGAAAATATGTGAACTTTCCTCTCAGTGTTGACAGTGTTGCACTTCCTGTGTCGTGACCTCCGTCTTCCTGTCTGTGTTTCCCAGTGGTGTTCAGCCAGTTTGCGTTCTTCCAGACGGCCCTGAACGACGTGGTGGAGGTGTACGACGGAGCCACTCAGCACACACGCATCCTCAGCTCCCTGTCTGGGGCACACACAGGTACACACACACACACGCGCACGCACACACACAGGTACACACACACAAACACACGCACACACACACACACACGCACGCACACACACAGGTACACACGCACACACGCATCCTCAGCTCCCTGTCCGGGGCACACACAGGTACACACACACACGCACGGCACGCACACACACACACACACACAGGTACACACGCACACGCACGCACACACACACACACACACAAACGCACACACACACACACACGCACACACACAGGTACACACACACACGCACGCACACACACACACACGCACGCACACACAGGTACACACACACGCACGCACACACACACACACAGGTACACACACACACACACGCACACACACACAGATACGCACGCACACACACACAGGTACACACACACACACGGGTACACACACACACAGGTACACACGCAGCTACACCTCTACATACGTGACCCCGTCACCGCCGGTATTATTAGCTGATATTTAAATTAGGTAATATGGGCGGAGAATGTTCCGCTTTCTATGCAAATGAACATTATAGCAAAATCCGCCCAATTCACAAAGATCAGCGCCAATTACATCAAGCAGTTAAAGTGAAATTCATTCCGTTTTCAGAGACGTGGTGGTATTTAAGCGCAAGGGGTGTGTCATGGCCAGCCTTTCCTCTGATCATGGCAGCAGTGATTGTTGCGAGGTGAAGAGAAGAGAGAATATTTAGAAGAAGAATGTCACTTTTGATTTAACACTAGAACCACCGCGGCTCACTATATACCTATATCGGCCGGTAGGACTGAGTTATATGTAAGCTAGTAGGACTGAGTTATATGTAAGCTAGTAGGACTGAGTTATATGTAAGCTAGTAGGACTGAGTTATATGTAAGCTAGTAGGACTGAGTTATATGTAAGCTCTGCAGAGCGAGTATTGTGTACTGCAACACTACCAGCATCATGAGGAGCCACAGGCTAAACAGACGAAAATTATTCACACCAACTGCTGCCCTCCCTCCACAAAAACAAGAGGCGATAACCCAGAAAAAATAGTTAATATGCAAAGACATGCGTCAAGTAAGTGTGTGTCGATGGTGAGGGATTTGTTTGTTTATGTAGAGAAATGGAACCCTGTTATAAAGTCTCTTCTCGCGGGACGGTAACGAGCAGGATAGCTCAACTGTATGACACCAC
>NC_140254.1:9175787-9195787 GCF_949987555.1 Borostomias antarcticus
CAGGTACTGCTGCTCTCTATCAGGGATACAGGTACTGCTGCTCTCTATCAGGGATACAGGTACTGCTGCTCTCTATCAGGGATACAGGTACTGCTGCTCTCTATCAGGGATACAGGTACTCCTGCTCTCTATCAGGGATACAGGTACTGCTGCTCTCTATCAGGGATACAGGTACTGCTGCTCTCTATCAGGGATACAGGTACTGCTGCTCCATATCCTGTTCTATTCTCATGTCACTATGCAGCGCCTCAAATTGGGAATTGAATTGAGACCATAGGCAGTGTAGTTGTCCCTCTTAATAATCACCCTCTACCCCATGACATCGGAGGGGGACTAAGACTGTTAAGAGTGTTTCTGTCCATCCGTCCCTCCGTGTGTTTGTCACAGTAGAGGTTCCACAGCCCGCCACTAGGGGCGCTAGTCACAGTTCATTTTTTTCATCACTGCCAATACATATCGCTTTCCAAATCACAGAGTTTAGAGCCGGGGGGGGGGGGCGGTTCCGTACTCGTCTGGTCCATGCTCATAGGTTTGCGTAGAGATCAGATACATTGTGGGTACAGTTAATAGCCAAAGTCATTGTATTTCACAGGAAAGATCCGATGGTACTTGTGTAGGTAGTTTGATAGTATAATGTTGGATAGATTGGAGTAGACTAGTGATAGTATGGCTATGTTATGTAGGCATCCAACAGTTTTTTTGTCAGGTGTGGCAAAAAATCAACACTCCCCTGCCCTGTGCTCTCATGCATGGAGGCCACTCTTTAAACGTTCTCTGGAGCAAATCTTGAGACTGGGCAAGTGCAGGTTGAGCACCTTTAACAGGTTGAGCACCTTTAACAGGTTGAGTACCTTTAACAGGTTGAGCACCTTTAAGGTGCACGGCATGAGAAGGGACACCTCAAATGACCCGACGATACTAGCATATCATAACATCACTTGAGGAGTATCTATTATGTCTAATTACATGTTATACCCTGGCCTGGGTTAATACTCCTTTCTGATTGGCCAGCAGACGTGCGTTAAAACCGTGTATACGCACACGTAGTTCGGCTGAAGTTTAATTACCGATCTAAATTAATGCGCCGGCTTTGAAAGCAACCCAAATGAGCTAATCCCATAGCCTGCTGTACCATTGCTAGCTAGCCACGAACGAAGTGTTGGCTACTGAATATTTGCTGTGCAACGCATCAGTTGTCCAGTTGTCAAATCTATTTGCCAACAAACTCTTTATGATAGCCAAACACCTCACTGTCCCCAAATCAAAAACTGTTTTTTCACTTCGTGTTATAACGTTAGCCTATCACTGTTAGTTGTAGGCTACGTCACATTCTTTGACAGCTCTTTAATGTTTCTATGGTATGACACATCCCGTCCTCGCAAATCAACTCACAATAAACGTAAGATACGACTGACAGTGATATACCACGACATGAAAACAACACTTTTGGAGTTGAGGACAATCAGGTGTCTGGCTATCATACATAGTTTGTTGGCAACTAGGTTTGACAGCTGGACGATGCATATGTTGCACAACAAATATGCAGTAGTCTACACTTCGCTCATTGCTATCTAGCAATATCAGGTAGCTACAGTCATAGATATATCGGTACAGTAGGCTATGGAATTAGCTAGTTTGGGTTGCTAGGCTCATGTTTGGTTGCTAGGTCGTATCCAGGGTTGAGAGACATTGCTGAAAGGAAAGGTAACAGACACTTTCCATTTCACTTACGGTTCCAAACCCATGTTAACTATTGGATGTCATCGCTGTTCCTCCAAGAAATATGATATTCAATTTGTAATTCCATAGCAACGTGATTTAGCAGTGAGGGACTATAATGAAACTCAGCAATGAGCAACACATGAATAACATTTCTTTATATTTTAATGTAGAAAATGCGAGTAAATGGCACGTACGTATTTGTCTTTGGCATGTGGGGCCATGGTATAAGCCCACCGTTGTTTTCAATAGCCTATTTTTGGACGTCACTGCGTCTCATTTGCAGAGAATTGTGGGATCTTTTCTTTTGTGCTCCCATTGAGGTTTGTGTCGTGTTATCAGAAAAATAAACCGGCAAATGACATATTACTCTACTTTACGCACCGCCCCATTGACTACACTTATATGGACCTTATATACACTCATCCACACCGCCATGGGGGCAGGCTGCCTGCGAGGCACTAGCCTGCCTGTTGGGAGCAATTTCGGGTTCAAATTGACACAAAGGGGCGATTCATCATTGGTGGGGGACAACAATGTTTGCTTTGCACTCGTTAAATATTGTTTATAGAGCCAAGATACTGCTGTGTTTCTACACCGAGCCTCCATGGTAAGTTAGAGAGCCTATATCAAATTGGAAAATTTGGCGTGAACCAGTAAGACTTTTATGACCCAGAAGATAAACCCGGGTCCTGTTGGAACAGCCAGAACCTCCGGCGCTTTCTCACAACACAATAACATCTTTATTGACACGCCTGAAAGGCCTCCGGGGAGGGGGCCGGGCTCTCCGCTGTTCCCTGGGACCCCCGCTGGCCCCGTGCAATTCATCACCTCTGATCCTCTCTCTCACACACACACACACAAACACTCTCTTTCTCTCTCACACACACACACACACACACACACACACCACTCTCTCTCTCTCTCTCACACACACACACACACCTCTCTCTCTCTCTCACACACACACACACACACACACACACCTCTCTCTCTCTCACACACACACACACACCTCTCTCTCTCTCTCTCTCTCTCTCTCTCACACACATCTCTCTCTCTCTCTCTCTATTACGCTAGTGATAAGCTAGCGCTACCATGCTAGGCTAGCTGACTAACAGAGCTATATACTGACAAGCCTACTGTATTCTCTATTAGGCTAGTGATAAGCTAGCACTAGCGTGCTAGCTAGGCTAGCTGATTAATAGGGCTATCTACTGTATTCTCTATTGGGCTTCAAAGTTCCTAGTCCAGCAGGAAATGGTCCGCATTCAATTGGAGCTATACTGCTTTACACATGGTTGCTGCTTTAAACATTACAGGAACTTTTGGAAATGTAAAATAGCTTGAAGAAATACAGAATAATGGATTAAATGGTGGACAAAATCAATCACTGTTGTGCCTTATGCTCCAATATTTATCAATTTAATTAAAAAAGAAAGAAAAATGCTAATACTTCCTCTATCAGTGTCCGAGTTCAGATTTGTGCTGCCCTTTGCTGTGTAACGTGTACACATGATCCACTAGGACCCCTATAGGGTTAGGGTTAGGACCCCTATAGGGTTAGGGTTAGGACCCCTATAGGGTTAGGGTTAGGACCCCTATAGGGTTAGGGTTAGGACCCCTATAATCCCTGTGGGATTGCCTGATGGAAAGTGTGGGGTTTGGGTTTAGGCTGCTGTGGCTAATGACCTCTGAGTGCTCCCTGAGCTATTAACTCCTCAGCCCCAGATGACTGTCCCCGGAGAACACACACACACACACACACACTCACACTCACACACACACACACACACACACACACACACACACACACACACACACACAGGACATGGACATGGACATGGGAGAGGGGAGGTGGGAAGGGGATGAGAAAGGTAGAGAGATAGAGAGAGAGAGAGAGAGAAGGAGAGGGAGAAAGAGAGAGACAGGGAGAGAGAAGGAGAGTGATGGAAAGATATAGAGAGAGGGGGGTAGAGAGAGGGGGAGAGAGAGAGAGAGAGAGAGAGAAGGAGAGAGGGAGAGACAGGGAGAGAGAAGGAGAGAGAGATGGAGAGAGATAGAGAGAGGGGGATAGAGAGAGAGGGAGAGAGAGAGAGGAAGGGAGAGAGATAGAAAGAGAGAGATGGAGAGAGAGAGATAGAAAGAGAGAAGGGGAGAGAGAGAAGGGGGTGTGTGGGCAGAGGTGGATGAGAGTACAGGGCTACTGCAGGCCTCACTGATCACATTCACTCTTAATTGAATTCTCTGGGGTTTAGTTGATGCTGAACACACACACACACACACACACACACAGATCCTTGAACATACTGGAAATGAAACAACAACAGCCCACTGATTGCACAACTCTGGACTTGAAGTATTGTTCAGTGTGATTTATAGGAGTGTGTATTTGTGTGTACACTACACCCCCCCCCCTCCACACACACACACATACACCTACACACACGCATGCACACATACTCCCCCCTGTCCCGCCCACTGCATGTTAGATGGAAGTGTCACGGCCCAGGAGAGCAGAGTTAAAGGGGCAGCGCGCCTCTCCGGCGCTGTAATGAAAGATCAATCTGTGATCCGCCTCTCCTAACAGGGACGCCAGCCAGGGCGCACCGCCCCTTTAACTGGATGGTATCCCATCTATAACCATCAGAGGAGGTACGGGGGGGGGGGAGAGGAGAATGAGGAGAAGGAGGGAGGGGTAGAGGAGGAGGAGAAGGAGGTGTAGAGAGGAGCAGGGAGGGGTAAAGGAGGAGGAGGAGTAGAGGAGGAGGAGGAGGAGGAGGGTCAGAGAGGAGGAGGGAGGGGTAAAGGAGGAGGAGGAGGGGCAGAGAGGAGGAGTAGAGAGTAGGAGGGAGGGGTAAAGGAGGAGGTGGGGCAGAGAGGAGGAGGGAGGGGTAAAAGAGGAGGAGGAGGGGCAGAGAGGAGGAGGGAGGGGTAAAGGAGGAGGAGGAGGAGGAGGGGTAGAGAGGAGGAGAGAGGGGTAAAAGAGGAGGAAGAGTAGAGGAGGAGGAGGAGGGGCAGAGAGGAGGAGGGAGGGTAAAGGAGGAGGAGGAGGTGGGGCAGAGAGGAGGAGGGAGGGGTAAAGGAGGAGGAGGGCGGGGTAGAGTGGGAAGGTGACGGAGGGTGGAGTGGAGGAGGGAGGGAGGAGGGGGGAGAGACTGGGAAACCACGACAGAGGGAGAGAGACTGATGAGAAACATGGGGAGAGAGGGAGAGAGACTGATGAGAAACATGGGGTGTGTCGGCTTTTCTTGTTAAAAGCCGTGGCTTTTGAGACGGGGTCCGCTTGACTCACTTCCAATAACCAATGTCGATCGCAGCTTTAAAAAATAATGTTTATTCCACCATTCCATATCGTTTCAAACTGTTTGCTAAATAAAGATAACATCCAAAGGAAAACGAAAAAAGGTTTTAGTGCCACCGAAAACTTAAATAGCGGTAAAAAAACTGTTGACAACCACCGCCTTGAATCACCAAACATTTAGGTTCCTTTCTTCCTGCCATAGAATCACCTGATCCTATAACCTAATGTGTGGTGCGCAAAATGCGCGTCCAGGACACACGCCCATCCCAAATCAAAAGAAATCTCATCAAAATCATGCCCCTAAATAGGCAAAATAAAGCCGTTCTTATTGAATTGATTTCAACTGTCAAACTTCAAGTTATAAACCAACTCAAGCATTTACCAAATACAAAAATCAATAATTTTAGTTTAACGCCTGCAACGTGGGGAGAGAGGGAGAGGGAGAGAGAGAAAAAGAGAGAAAGAGAGAGAAAGAGGGAGAAAGAGACCAAGGTCGAGCTTGAGGGATAGAAGGAATGTGCAATGAAAGACAAAGATAGACGTGGAGAGAGAGAAAATAGAAATGGAGAGAGAGAGAGAGAGAGAAGGAGAGGGAGAGAGAGGGAGAAACAAAAAGGTTGGGCTCATCCATGCGAGTTCCCACAATGCACAGCATGTCCTCAGAGGAGCAGCTTGACGGACAGCCAACACGTTTGTTTTGTGACTGTTTACCAAAGCGCTTTGAATTGCCTTGTTGCTGAAATGTGCTATACAAATAACTTGCCTTGCCTTGCCTTGCCTTGCCTTGCCTTGCCTTGCCTTGCCTTGCCTTGCCTTGCCTTGCCTTGCCTTGCCTTGCCTTGCCTTGCCTTGCCTTGCCTTGCCTTGCCTTGCCTTGCCTTGCCTACCACGGTGCACATTCTGGAATAAAACAACACAAAGTTTGGTATCTTCACCTCCATTCTCAACAGGCATGCATTTTTACTCAAAAACGCCACACGTTTAGACAGTCTCACAGCTCTCCACTCCCAACGGCGACAGACCGCGCCGGGGGGGCGTCTCTCTCTCTGAAGCTACGCCGCTAACAGATGCCTTTTCAGGCTCCTGTCGTTCCGTCGTCTCTGTCTCTCCTCAAAGTGGACGAGCGGACAAAAGACGGACAAAAGAGCGGTTGAAGGAATCAGGACGCTTTTGAAAATAAAAATACGCCGATAAACCTCTCCTTCCAATAGCGACCCGGCTTCGTTTGAAGAGGGGGAGGGGGGTGAATAAGGAAGACATGACGGAGAGGAGGGAGGGAGGGAGGGAGGGATGGGATGGGAGATCAGAGGACACAGCACGGCAGTAAACAGGTAAAGAGATAAAGAGGGAGAGAAAGAGGGGTTGGCGGAGGTTAGGAGAAATGGAGAAGGACAGTGAGAAGCGAAGGGATTAGATTAGGGATTAGAGTTTGGGGACGAGAGATGGACATGCAACAGAGTGCTGAGGTCTGATATTGTGTTGTTTGTGCACAGTATAGTAATATCAGAATAGTTTCCAAAGGAAGGTCGCGTACAGCAGACACACAGACAGACGGACGGACAGACACACACACATGCACGCACGCACACACACCGTTTTTAGATAAGATGAGCATTCGACTTGACTGTCTGAATCTCTTATTGCTCATCACACCAGCTGAGACCCATCGCCTCTTGGATTTATTTTGTGGGGATTGGAAGAGCGCAAATAATACATGTCCAAATATTTACCTCTCCTGCCCCCCCCCCCCCACCCCCCCAAGCCGCAATTCTCATATCTCTGTCTCTCCTCCACCTTCACCTGCACCCGCACTGACCTCATGCTCTCTCTCTCTCTCTCCCTCTCTCTCCCTCTCTCTCCCTCTCTCTCCCTCTCTCTCCCTCTCCCTCTCTCTCTCTCTCTCCCTCTCTCTTTCTCTCTCTCTCTCTCCCTCTCCCTCTCCCTCTCTCTATCTCTCTCCCTCTCTCTCTCTCTCTCTCCCTCTCTCCAGATCCAGGTTATCAGCTTCGTGACGGAGCAGAACTGGGACTCACTGGAGGTGTTTGACGGTGGTGACAACACTGACACCATGCTGGGAAGCTTCTCAGGTAGACGTCTGTGTGTGAGCGCAGTGTGTGCCTGTCTGTGTGTGTGAGCGCAGTGTGTGTGTGTCTGTGTGTGTGAGCGCAGTGTGTGTGTGTCTGTGTGTGAGCGCAGTGTGTGTGTGTCTGTGTGTGAGCGCAGTGTGTGTATGTCTGTGTGTGTGTGTGCTCCATCTATACAGTATATAGAGTACGTCTATACAGTATGTGTGTGTGTTTTAGGTGCAGCAGCATTAACACACACACATGCACACATGCTCCCTCAATCACACACAATCACAATCTCACTTGCTCTATCTCTCTGACACACACACACACGCACACAAGTGCATGTCTGTGCACTGACCTCTGACCTCTGGTCTGTTCCTGACAGGCACGACGGTCCCCGCTCTCCTCAACAGCACCTCTAACCAGCTCTACCTTCACTTCTTCTCTGACATCAGCGTGTCCGCCGCCGGCTTCCGCCTGGAGTATAAGAGTAGGCACCGTGGTCACACACACACACACACACACGCGCACACACGCACACACACACACCACACGCACACACACACACACACTTGTTGATATCATACTTATGAGCCATGTGCAAATAATCATCTTTTACCCTCACATAAACTCTCTCTCTCTGTCTGTCTGTCTGTCTGTCTGTCTGTCTGTCTGTCTGTCTGTCTCTCTCTCTCTCTCTCTCTCTCTCTCTCTCTCTCTCTCTCTCTCTCTCTCTCCCCCCCCCCCCAGCGGTCTCCTTGACCAGCTGTCCTGAGCCTGTTGTTCCCATGAATGGTATCAAAGTGGGAGAGAGACTCCAGATGAACAATGTGGTCTCCTTCCAGTGTGAGCCAGGCTACACCCTACAGGTAAACACACACATGGTACCATAGCAGTAATAGTTGTCCTAACACACCTGGTCTGTAATAGTTGGCCTAACGCCACATTCTAGGTGGACCTCCCCATCGAAGTGGTCAGTTGGTCTATTCCCATCGAAGTGGTCAGTTGGTCTATTCACAAACCAACCGTTCCAGGTCAACTAGAGAAGCTCTTTCAAACAGCGTTTTTAACATAAATACTCGATAGTGAGACTGTAGAATGTAGCGTTTCACGGTTTCGTTTGCGTTTCATTCGAGGCCTCCCAAAAATGCGTTGGTGAATCGCGTAAGGGTCCTCACCCTGCACGCACTCCAACCACGATGTGGCCAGACTGTTCTCTCTGCGATGGCGGGGGGGATATCCCTGTGAGATACGGTAGAGTGGTCAGAGGTACCGGGGGGGGAGATAGGGTACAGTGGTCAGGAGTACCAGGGCCGGGGGGGAGATACGGTAGAGTGGTCAGGAGTACCAGGGCCGGGGGGGAGATACGGTAGAGTGGTCAGGAGTACCAGGGCCGGGGGGGAGATACGGTAGAGTGGTCAGGAGTACCAGGGCAGGGGGGGAGATACCGTACAGTGGTCAGGAGTACCAGGGCCGGGGGGGAGATACCGTACAGTGGTCAGGAGTACCAGGGCCGGGGGGGAGATACGGTCGCTACTTCAGAGAGCTACATTACATGACAGCGGCGCTAATGAATTGATTTCCTGGGCCACTCGGGCCATTGTGTGCGTGTGCAAATAGCAAAGTGCTAGTCTAGATTATGCTCTTAGTCACTTGTTTTAGAAAGGAGATGCACTTGTGAGTTCTGGCAAGTAGTAGTACATCAGCTTTTCCTACGTTAAATGCAATTATTGTTAGTTGCTTTGGATAAAAGTGTCTGCTAAATGACTGTAATGTAATGTAATGTGCTTGTGTGCGTGCGTGCGTGCGTGTATGTGTGTGTGTGTTTGTGTGTGTGTGTGTGTGTGTGTGTTTTCGTAGGGGAACTCTCACATCTCCTGCATGCCAGGAACTGTCAGGCGCTGGAACTACCCTCCTCCACTCTGCATCGGTAAGAACTCTCTCTCTCTCTCTCTCTCTCTCTCTCTCTATCTCTCCCTATCTCTCTATATCTCTCTCCCTCTTTCTCTATTTCTCTATCTATCTCTCTCCCTCTCTCTCTCTCTCTCTCTATTTCTCTCTATCTATCTATCTATCTATCTCTCTCTCTCTCTATATATATATATATCTGTCTCTCTCTCCCTCTCTCTCTCTGTCTCTCTCTCCCTCTCTCTCTCTCTCTCTCTCTCTCTATCTGTCTCTGTCTCTCTATCTCTCTGTCCCTCTCTCCCATCTCTCCCTGACTATATCTCTCTCTCCTTCTCTCTCTCTCTGTGACTCTCTCTCCCTCTATCTCTCTCTCTCTTTAACCTTGACTATGGTAGCACAAAAAGGCATTATCTATTGCCAGGATCAGGGGCGGCACATGCACTTGGCATACAAGGCAATTGCCTAGGGCGCCGAGGCACTAGGGGCGCACAAATCTCCGCTAGGGGCACTCAAAGTAGGAGGAGCTGTTAATGGGAGCGTCGGAGAGCAAAGCTCCTCCCTTCCTCCAATCACGGGGGGGGGATAAATCAAATCAAACTAGTGCTGCGAGCAGCAGTGAGCGGGCCCTCGCACCCCACGCGGGTCGGGGTGTGGCGCCGTTAAAGGGTGTGCTATTTCGGTGTCCAGTACTGACAGAAACTTCCTGTCACCAGTAGGTGGCGCTCTAAGCGTGACTCAATACCAAAGCATAGATGTGTTCAGGACAGTACCTTGATGAAGCGTGAGAAATGTTGTGTAAATCGGACAAAGTATGTAGGAGTTATGAGGACTTCCTGTAAGCAGTAGGTGGCGCTGTAGGTATGACGCAATACTGACCTACAGATGTGTTCAAGATGCGACCTTCATCAAGCATGAGCAATTTGGAGTAAATCGGATAATGTATGTAGGAGTTATGAGTACTTCCTGTTTCACCAGTAGGTGGCACTGTAAGTGTAACTCAATACCGACGCATAGATGTGTTCAGAAGGTGACCTTCATGAAGCGTCAGCAATTTGGTGCAAATCGGATGATGTATGCAGGAGTTATGAGGACTTCCTGTTTCACCAATAGGTGGCGCTATAAGTATGAAGCAATACTGACACATAGATGTGTTCAGGACAGAACCGTCATGAAGCGTGAGATAAATCGGACAAATCGGATAATGTATGGAGGAGTTATGAGGACTTCCTGTTTCACCAATAGGTGGCGCTATAAGTATGATGCAATACTGACACATAGATGTGTTCAGGACAGAACAGTCATGAAGCGTGAGATATATCGGACGAATTGGATAATGTATGTAGGAGTTATGAGGACTTCCTGTTTCACCAATAGGTGGCGCTATAAGTATGACGCAATACTGACACATAGATGTGTTCAGGACAGAACCCTCATGAAGCGTGAGATATATCGGACAAATCCGATAATGTATGGAGGAGTTATGGGGACTTCCTGTTTCACCAATAGGTGGCGCTATAAGTATGATGCAATACTGACACATAGATGTGTTCAGGACAGAACCGTCATGAAGCGTGAGATATATCGGACGAATTGGATAATGTATGTAGGAGTTATGAGGACTTCCTGTTTCACCAATAGGTGGCGCAATAAGTATGACGCAATACTGACACATAGATGTGTTCAGGACAGAACTGTCATGAAGCGTGAGATATATCGGACAAATCCGATAATGTATGGAGGAGTTATGAGGACATCGTGTTTTATGGCGAAATGTCAAACTTTGGCGGGGCGCCACGGCAAGGGTGTTTAGTGAAAACTCATTTTTTTTGATAACTTTTGATCACAAAGGTCTTAAGATGAAGCTGACCCGATATGAAGTTGATCGGATGAAATCTGTAGGAGGAGTTCGTCGAAGTACGAGGCATGGAAATGGTCAAAACAAGGACAAAATGGCACATTAAGAGCAAAATGGCGGACTTCCTGTTGCATGTTGGGTATAGCTCCAAGAGACATTTAAGTGTGGCTCGATGAAATACATATGCCCTCCGAATTTCGTTCGCCTACATCAAACTGAAAGGTGGGGCTCGCCATTTTAAATTTTCCAGGGGGCGCTCTTGAGCCGTTTTGCCACGCCTATTTCCGGCACCCATGAATTATCAAATTTTTCACCGGGACTGACGTATCTGCAAAGTTTCATCCGTTTTCATCGATGTTTAGGCCGCCAAAAAGGCATTTGTTTCGGAAGAAGGAGAAGAATAATAATAACTAGTGCTGCGAGCAGCAGTGAGCGGGCCCTCGCACCCCACGCGGGTCGGGGTGTGGCGCCGTTAAAGGGTGTGCTATTTCGGTGTCCAGTACCGACAGAAACTTCCTGTCACCAGTAGGTGGCGCTCTAAGCGTGACTCAATACCAAAGCATAGATGTGTTCAGGACAGTACCTTGATGAAGCGTGAGAAATGTTGTGTAAATCGGACAAAGTATGTAGGAGGTATGAGGACTTCCTGTAAGCAGTAGGTGGCGCTGTAGGTATGACGCAATACTGACCTACAGATGTGTTCAAGATGCGACCTTCATCAAGCATGAGCAATTTGGAGTAAATCGGATAATGTATGTAGGAGTTATGAGTACTTCCTGTTTCACCAGTAGGTGGCGCTGTAAGTGTAACTCAATACCGACGCATAGATGTGTTCAGAAGGTGACCTTCATGAAGCGTCAGCAATTTGGTGCAAATCGGATGATGTATGCAGGAGTTATGAGGACTTCCTGTTTCACCAATAGGTGGCGCTATAAGTATGACGCAATACTGACACATAGATGTGTTCAGGACAGAACCGTCATGAAGCGTGAGATATATCGGACAAATCGGATAATGTATGGAGGATCTATGAGGACTTCCTGTTTTACCAATTGGTGGCGCTATAAGTATGACGCAATACTGACACATAGATGTGTTCAGGACAGAACCGTCATGAAGCGTGAGATATATCGGACAAATCGGATAATGTATGGAGGAGTTATGAGGACTTCCTGTTTTACCAATAGGTGGCGCTATAAGTATGACACAATACTGACACATAGATGTGTTCAGGACAGAACCTTCATGAAGCGTGAGATATATCGGACGAATTGGATAATGTATGGAGGAGTTATGAGGACTTCCTGTTACACCAATAGGTGGCGCTATAAGTATGACGCAATACTGACACATAGATGTGTTCAGGACAGAACCCTCATGAAGCGTGAGATATATCGGACGAATTGGATAATGTATGTAGGAGTTATGAGGACTTCCTGTTTCACCAATAGGTGGCGCTATAAGTATGATGCAATACTGACACATAGATGTGTTCAGGACAGAACCCTCATGAAGCGTGAGATATATCGGACGAATCTGATAATGTATGGAGGAGTTATGAGGACTTCCTGTTTCACCAATAGGTGGCGCTATAAGTATGACGCAATACTGACACATAGATGTGTTCAGGACAGAACCGTCATGAAGCGTGAGATAAATCGGACAAATCGGATAATGTATGGAGGAGTTATGAGGACTTCCTGTTTCACCAATAGGTGGCGCTATAAGTATGACGCAATACTGACACATAGATGTGTTCAGGACAGAACCGTCATGAAGCGTGAGATATATCGGACAAATCGGATAATGTATGGAGGAGTTATGAGGACTTCCTGTTTTACCAATAGGTGGCGCTATAAGTATGACGCAATACTGACACATAGATGTGTTCAGGACAGAACCTTCATGAAGCGTGAGATATATCGGACGAATTGGATAATGTATGGAGGAGTTATGAGGACTTCCTGTTTCACCAATAGGTGGCGCTATAAGTATGATGCAATACTGACACATAGATGTGTTCAGGACAGAACCGTCATGAAGCGTGAGATATATCGGACAAATCGGATAATGTATGTAGGAGTTATGAGGACATCGTGTTTTATGGCGAAATGTCAAACTTTGGCGGGGCGCCACGGCAAGGGTGTTTGGTGAAAACTCAATTTTTTTGATAACTTTTGATCACAAAGGTCTTAAGATGAAGCTGACCCGATATGAAGTTGATCGGATGAAATCTGTAGGAGGAGTTCGTTGAAGTACGAGGCATGGAAATGGTCAAAACAAGGACAAAATGGCACATTAAAAGCAAAATGGCGGACTTTCTGTTGCATGTTGGGTATAGCTCCAAGAGACATTTTAGTGTGGCTCGATGAAATACATATGCCCACCGAATTTCGTTAGCCTACATCAAACTGAAAGGTGGGGCTCGCCATTTTAAACTTTCCAGGGGGCGCTCTTGAGCCGTTTTGCCACGCCCATTTCCGTCACCCATGAATTATCAAATTTTTCACCGGGACTGACGTATCTGCAAAGTTTCATCCGTTTTCATCGATGTTTAGGCCGCCAAAAAGGCATTTGTTTGGGGAGAAGAACAAGAACAAGAACAAGGAGAATAATAATCCTTCGAAATACAATAGGGCCTCGCACCGCCAGTGCTCGGGCCCTAACTAGTGCTGCGAGCAGCAGTGAGCGGGCCCTCGCACCCCACGCGGGTCGGGGTGTGGCGCCGTTAAAGGGTGTGCTATTTCGGTGTCCAGTACTGACAGAAACTTCCTGTCACCAGTAGGTAGCGCTCTAAGCGTGACTCAATACCGACGCATAGATGTGTTCAGGACGGTACCTTGATGAAGCGTGAGAAATGTTGTGTAAATCGGACAAAGTATGTAGGAGTTATGAGGACTTCCTGTTTCACCAGTAGGTGGCGCTGTAAGTGTGACTCAATACCGACACAAAGATGGGTTCAGAAGGCCACCTTCATGAAGCGTCTGCAATTTGGTGCAAATCGGATGATGTATGCAGGAGTTATGAGGACTTCCTGTTTCACCAATAGGTGGCGCTATACGTATGACGCAATACTGACACATAGATGTGTTCAGGACAGAACCGTCATGAAGCGTGAGATATATCGGACAAATTGGATAATGTATGGAGGAGTTATGAGGACTTCCTGTTTCACCAATAGGTGGCGCTATAAGTATGACGCAATACTGACACATAGATGTGTTCAGGACAGAACCGTCATGAAGCGTGAGATATATCGGACAAATTGGATAATGTATGGAGGAGTTATGAGTACTTCCTGTTTCACCAATAGGTGGCGCTATAAGTATGACGCAATACTGACACATAGATGTGTTCAGGACAGAACCGTCATGAAGCGTGAGATATATCGGACAAATTGGATAATGTATGGAGGAGTTATGAGGACTTCCTGTTTCACCAATAGGTGGCGCTATAAGTATGACGCAATACTGACACATAGATGTGTTCAGGACAGAACCGTCATGAAGCGTGAGATATATCGGACAAATTGGATAATGTATGGAGGAGTTATGAGGACTTCCTGTTTCACCAATAGGTGGCGCTATAAGTATGACGCAATACTGACACATAGATGTGTTCAGGACAGAACCGTCATGAAGCGTGAGCAATTTGGTGCAAATCGGATAATGTATATAGGAGTTTTGAGGACTTCCTGTTTCACCAATAGGTGGCGCTATAAGTATGACGCAATACTGACACATAGATGTGTTCAGGACAGAACCGTCATGAAGCGTGAGATATATCGGACAAATTGGATAATGTATGTAGGAGTTATGAGGACTTCCTGTTTCACCAATAGGTGGCGCTATAAGTATGACGCAATACTGACACATAGATGTGTTCAGGACAGAACCGTCATGAAGCGTGAGACATATCGGACAAATCGGATAATGTATGGAGGAGTTATGAGGACGTACTGTTTCACCAATAGGTGGCGCTATAAGTATGACGCAATACTGACACATAGATGTGTTCAGGACAGAACCGTCATGAAGCGTGACATATATCGGACAAATTGAATAATGTATGGAGGAGTTATGAGGACTTCGTGTTTTATGGCGAAATGTCAAACTTTGGCGGGGCGCCACGGCAAGGGTGTTTGGTGAAAACTCAATTTTTTTGATAACTTTTGATCACAAAGGTCTTAAGATGAAGCTGACCCGATATGAAGTTGATCGGATGAAATCTGTAGGAGGAGTTCGTCGAAGTACGAGGCATGGAAATGGTCAAAACAAGGACAAAATGGCACATTAAGAGCAAAAAGGGCGGACTTCCTGTTGCATGTTGGGTATAGCTCCAAGAGACATTTAAGTGTGGCTCGATGAAATACATATGCCCTCCGAATTTCGTTCGCCTACATCAAACTGAAAGGTGGGGCTCGCCATTTGAAACTTTCCAGGGGGCGCTCTTGAGCCGTTTTGCCACGCCCATTTCCGTCACCCATGAATTATCAAATTTTTCACCGGGACTGACGTATCTGCAAAGTTTCATCCGTTTTCATCGATGTTCAGGCCGCCTAAAAGGCATTTGTTTGGAGTAAAGGAGAAGAAGGAGAAGGAGAAGGAGAAGGAGAATAATAATCCTTCGAAATACAATAGGGCCTCGCACCGCCAGTGCTCGGGCCCTAATAAACCAGTCCTGAGAACATTTGAATTGGGTTCTGTGGCCACTGGGATGACTCCCCAAGATATAAAAGGAAGCTTCTGGCATGCAAAAGAGCTGACATGAAAACGCACTCAGTCTCAGGAAATTGTTACTCAATGAGGTGTTGATAGACGTTGAAACTCAATGAGGGCAGTTCATGCCGTGTTGGGGAAGAGGGAGTAGTGTGTGGCAACAAGCCAGACCTCTCTCTTTCCTTTGTCGCAAACCCCTTGACCATTTAGAGTGGAAACCGTTGCGATTCACATACAGTCAAGTATAAGGCGATATTACAGTACGCGTGGGAGCGCGCCACTGGGTGCACTTATAGGAGGCCGTGGTCATCCGTTAACCACGGTTCTCATCCATTATGCACACATCGCCCCCTCTTTACTGAGACAGCATTCATTTCATTGGTTGCCATCAACGGCCCGGAGTTTAATAGAGAGAGCATTTGGTCACCTCTAAATGCATTGGATAGATCACAGGGGCACTACAGTACAGTCCTCAGAAAAAAATGTTGGTTCTGTTTGCCAACCTGTCTCTGTGCTCATCATCAGCCAACTGCACAAAGCGCAATGCATTCAATTTAGAGGGTGCTTTATTGACATAGGAAACATATACAGTACTGCCACATCTTTCTGTAGACTACTACTACTACCACTACTACTACTACTACTACTACTAGTACTAGTACTACTGCTAGTACTACTACTACTGCTATTACTACTACTACTACTACTACTACAACTACTACTAGTACTATTACTACTACTACTACTACTACTACTACTGATAATAATAGGTCGTCCTCGGACCAGCCCTCCATCGGCGTTTCCAGTCATTCCGATCCTCCGTACATCTGGCTAGCTCGCCGGTACTTTCTGCATCTTTCTTGAGTATGTCCACATACATTAGTGTGAGGCGCCCCTGTGATCGATGCCTGTGTGTTGGCTCCCTCAGCACCAGTTTTCTGGCTGGCAGCCTCATTCTCCTGGCTGCTATTTTCTCACCCACCCTTGGTGACCCCTCATACAGATGCCCGTCGGTAACATGCTCGCTCTTGTTGACGTTAAATACCGCAGGCAGGATTCTGGAGTAGCACCTGTCTAGGGACTTCTGCAGGGCAGGCAAATGTACTGACAGCCAGCCACCCGCTGTCTCCTCCCAAGCAACTCTAAACGTTTCATAACATTATGTGACTGGGTAATTTGACTGAGTACTTTATGTACTTCAAGCTCCGGGATGTCAATCTTTGCCTGCCTGGCCTAAAGTGGTCTCTTATGCTCCACTCCAACAATGCTTTTTCTTCCACTCTCAGACTAGCCTGTTCATTCACTGTGACTCATCTGTCCCACTTAAAGGGCACCGCATATGCTGTTTTTACCTACCTAAAATCGGTTTCTGGGGTCCCAGAAAAGTGAATTTTAATGTGAGTTTTTTTCTGTCTATGCAGAAAACAACTCTCACATTTCGCCCCTGAGCTATCTTATTTCGTCTGTCTGAATGGATTCCTGTGAAATCCCCGTTGACCAATGAGATGGAGGGGGAGGGGCGGGGGAGGGGTGCCAATTTCTTCACGAAGAGTTGAAGATACGTGTGGATTTTTGCAGCTGAAAACATTAGCCCTAGCCCTAACTCCCCACTCTACATTAGCACTAGCCCTAACTCCCCACTGTGTGTGTAAGGACGTGTGTGTGTTGTGTAAGGACGTGTGTGTGAGTGTGTATAAGGACGTGTGTGTGTGTGTGTGTGTGTGATCCATTTTGTCCTCCATTCTATCCCTACATGCCTTGCAGACCTTCTTGCCTCTAAGCCTGTGAGCGAGCCTTGACAAACGCGCTCCACTTATGGTAACGACCTACTATCGCCTAATTAGTTCCATCGCCGCTCCTGATTGGTGGAAGTCGAAGGGAGATTCATGGCGTTTACAAGCATCAGCAGTTTCCTGATTACCTTCTGCCTTTCTGCTGGCGCAGACGCCGCTTAGCCCCTCCCCTCCTCGCGCACGCCATGCGACACACACACACACACACACACACACACACACACACACACACACACACCACTGGAGAAACCCAGCTCTCAATCGCTCTCTCTCTCTGTCCTGTCTCTCTCTCTCTCTCTCTCTCTCTCTCTCTCTCTTCCTCTGTCTCTCTCTCTCTCTTCCTCTCTCTCTCTCTCTTCCTCTGCTCTCTCACTCTCTCATCCTCTCTCCTCTCTCTCTCTCTCTCTCTTTCTCTCTCTCTCTCTCTCTCTCTCTATCTCTCTCTATCCCTCTCTCTCTGTCCGTCTGACTGTCTTTCTGTCCCTTTTCTGCCTCTATCTCCCCTCTTACAGGGCGTTTCTCTCTCACACTCACTCCATGTCCCTTTCTTTCTCTCTCTCTTTCTCTCTCTCTCTCTCTCTCTCTCTCTCTCTCTCTCTCTCACTCTTCCTCTCTGTCTCTCTCTCTCTCTCTTCCTCTCTCTCTCTCTCTTCCTCTCTCTCTCACTCTCTCTTCCTCTCTCTCTCTCTCTCTCTCTTCCTCTCTCTCTCTCTCTCTCTCTCTCTTTCTTCCTCTCTGTCTCTCTATCTCTCTTGCTGCCTGGGTTATAATCAAAGAGTGATTTGAATCAGTCAGTGGTTGAAGCTGTGAGGAGGACTGAGCGAGGGATGGAGTGAGGGAGGAGAGGAGGGCAGGGTGGAGGAGGAGAGAGGGAGGAGAGGAGGGCAGGGTGGAGGAGGAGAGAGGGGAGGAGAGGAGGGCAGGGTGGAGGAGGAGAGAGGGAGGAGAGGAGAGGAGAGAGGGAGGAGGAGGAGAGAGGGAGGAGAGGAGGGAAGGGTGGTGGAGGAGGGAGCAAGGAGAGGAAGGCAGGGTGGAGGAGGAGAGAGGGAGGAGAGGAGGGCAGGGTGGAGGAGGAGAGAGGAGAGAGGAGAGAGGGAGGAGGTGGAGAGAGGGAGGAGAGGAGAGAGGGTGGAGGAGGAGAGAAGGAGGAGAGGAGAGAGGGTGGAGGAGGAGAGAGGGGAGGAGAGGAGAGAGAGAGGAGGAGGAGAGAGGGAGGAGAGGAGAGAGGGAGGAGGAGAGAGGGAGGAGAGGAGGGAAGGGTGGAGGGAGTTGATGCCAGTCCCGACCCCTCTGATATGAGAGAGGGAGATAACGAGAGTAGTGGCCTGTCTCAAAAAGATCATTTCACACAGGACTTTTCGATTTGACTTTGGGGGTTGTTTTTTTTCAATTCAATACACTCATTAAAGATTGCCTTTGAACACGATACAGATGTACAGTTGGGCTCAGGATAACATACAGTATGCATGTGAGGTATGTACTGTGTACCACCAGCATTGGACCGGCAAAGTAGCACCCCTGTTTCGTGGCTATAATGGTATGACCCTAATGTCTGTGTGCCCCCCGTCCTCAGCTCAATGTGGATGGATCCGGGAGGAGACGGAGGGAATGGTCCTGAGCCCTGGATTCCCTGGCAACTACCCTAGCAACAGTGACTGCACCTGGAGAATCTACATGCCTGTTGGATACGGTGAGAGGGACTCGTTTGATTAAAAAAACAAGCTGTGATTTAGTGAGATAGATGGATAGACTGTGATTTCATGAGGTAGACTATGATTTAGTGAGGTAGACTATGATTTAGTGAGGTAGACTATGATTTAGTGAGGTAGACTGTGATTTAATGAGGTAGACTATGATTTAGTGAGGTAGACTATGATTAAGTGAGGTAGACTATGATTTTGTGAGGTAGACTATGATTTAGTGAGGTAGACTGTGATTTAATGAGGGAGACTATGATTTAGTGAGGTAAACTGTGATTTATTGGTAGACTGGGATTTACTGTAGCATATCTTTTTGTTGAGGTACGGTAACCAAAGCAACACGTTGTTGATAATGGGACAGGAGGCACAACAGATGGTTATGGTCTCTACAGCTTTAGATATGCGTTTAATGAGAGAGAAACTATGAATGAATGAATGAATGAATGAATAGCTGGATGAATGAACGAATGGACGAACAAAGGAATGTTGCGGGATTGGTGGATGTATGTGTCTGGTACCTTAGAGGGAGGCGGGTTAGGAGTCTCACATGTCCGCTGTCCTACCCCACCCCTCTACAGGAGCCCACGTTCAGTTCCTCAACTTCTCCACCGAGGCCAACCACGACTTCCTGGAGATTCGCAACGGCCCGCTGGACACCAGCGCCGTGATTGGACGCTTCAGCGGCGAGGACATCCCATCCTCCCTCCTCACCACCTCCCACGAGACCACCGTCTATTTCCATAGCGACCACTCTCAGAACAAGCCGGGCTTCAGGTTCGAGTATCAGGGTAAGCGAGAGCCGGGACAGGAAGCACGGAAACAGGAAACAGGAAATGAAACGGATGTGTGTTAGACGGAGCTTGTGTGTTGTGCTTCCCCCTGGTGGATTTGATTGGCCGGTCGCGCTCCATTTCAAATTTTCATTTGATTATGA
>NC_140254.1:9198287-9201306 GCF_949987555.1 Borostomias antarcticus
ACCGAGCCATCGCTGGCTTGGCGTTGACGGTTAGGAATGAGGCAGATCAACCTGGCTCAGCTCGCGCCTCGTAGCACTGGACCCCGAGTGCTCTCTGACGCTGCTCGGTACTGCGTCACGGGAGACAGAGAGCAGACAGAACCGTCCGTAGAAGGGGAGGGGGAGCACCGGCCGTCTGCTCCCTGAATCCTACTCTCACGCCGTGGCGCCTCCGTTACTCTGTCAGGCCCGGGGGAAGCTGCAGAGCCAGGGTAGAGGACCACTCTGACACTGCTCCTCCTGTCAGGGTAGGGGACCACTCTGACACTGCTCCTCCTGTAGGGGACCACTCTGACACTGCTCCTCCTGTCAGGTCAGGGTAGGGGACCACTCTGACACTGCTCCTCCTGTCAGGGTAGGGGACCACTCTGACACTGCTCCTCCTGTCAGGGTAGGGGACCACTCTGACACTGCTCCTCCTGTCAGGGTAGGGGACCACTCTGACACTGCTCCTCCTGTCAGGTCAGGGTAGGGGACCACTCTGACACTGCTCCTCCTGTCCACACCGCGTCTGAGAAAGGGGGGGGGGACAGAGAGAGAGAGAGAGAGAGAGAGAGAGAGCAAGAGAGTGAAAGGAGAGAGAGAAAGAGAGAGAGAGAAAGGAGAGAGAGAAAGAGATAAAGGAGAGAGAGAGAGTAAAGTATGGGCATCTCTCACACCTATCCAGAGTTGTACTTCAAAGTGAAGTCCTCCCTGTGTCTGTCGGGGCTGGATGGTGAGAGATGTGAATAGAAGCACAATGACAGGGGTGAGTCATGCGCTGTGTGTGTGTGTGTGTGTGTGTGGCTACCTCTGGCCTCCTGCTTTCGCACAGTGCAGACGCCTGGATACTTATACATCTCTGGGACTGTATTTTTTTGTAGATATAGTTGGCTGTTGCCATATTTCAACATTTTATTACCTCCTCACTATACCGTGGGCGCGGCAGCTAGATGCCCCCCTTCTCCACAGAGGACTTCCACAAACCTCTGTAGAAGATTACAGGAGTGCTGGAAACCAAAATGAACCGGTTAGAAGTGAGTATAGGAGTCAATGGACTAACTGGGAATGAAACCACCTTACCATGGATTCATAACAGTGGACAAGAGCATGCTAATACATGGCAAATAGCACCAACAAGACTACCAAGAAACAGGAGAGCTGTGTACCGGGAAGTGTGTATCTACAAGTGGTAGTCCTCCCTGGAACTCTCTTGGTGTAAATCATTTCCCAGGGAAATGGGAGGATGGGTAACAGGCAGAGCCCAGCGCCCGGAGGTTTTTGATGAGACTGGCTGGCCTGCATTATCATCCAGGCAGAGTGCCTCTTCAACCCCTGTCCTTAGTAGGACACAGCCGTGGACAGCTGCAAAAGGGAGAGCCAGGAACAAACCTCCCCGACAACCAAGTGTAGAACTGGAGAACACATTCGCCCCACTGTTGCAGGACCCTGCATCTCCGGATAACCTGGAACACATCTCTTCTTCACACAGCAGGGTAAGAACTGAGAGTAAATCAGAAAGTAAAAGGCTACAGGGAAAGCTAACGACTGGGCCTCAACTCTGATTGTGAGTGACAGATGTAAGAAGCATGTGCAGTAAAAACACCAACATACTCTGCTTTCCCAAGGGATATGGTCTCTGACATGACAGAAAGAATCTTGCATATCGGGGCTACACATCCAACTGTGAAAAACATCATAGTGCACGTAGGGACAAATGATGCTGTGAAACGGCAGTCTGAAGTTCTCAAGCGAGACTTTATTGATCCATTGAACACAGTCAGTTCTCTGAAAGCTGAGGTGTTTATCAGTGGTCCTCTACCACCAGTCAGAAGAGGGGATGAGAGATTCAGAGACTGTTGGAACTGAACACCCACCAGTCAGAAGAGGGGATGAGCGATTCAGCAGACTGTTGGCACTGAACACATGGCTGTCAACTGCATGTACCATCCATTCAGTGCACTTCATTGAGAATTTCAACTTTTTCTGGGAGCGCAGACATCTTTTTAAGGCAAATGGACTCTGCCTTAACAAGTCAGGAGTAAACTGTTTACCTCCAACCTGTTCCACTTCCTGTGTCATCCATCAAGATTTTTTGTACACACTCACGCACACGCACAAATTCCGCTCTCCATCCTCCATCCTAAAATGGCGGCATCAAAAGAGTGCCCCCTTCAGCTCCCCCTCAACCCCCTCACTCCCCCGCAGCTCCCCCTCATCCCCCCTCACCCCCCCCCCCCCCTCACTCTTCCTCACTCCCCCCCCCACTCCCCCTCACTCCTCCTCAACCCCCCCCTCACTCCCCCTCAAACCCCCTCTCACTCCCCCTCACCCCCCTCAGCTCCCCCCCCCTCACCGCCCCCCCTAGCTCCCCTCACTCCCCTCACTCCCCTCACTCCCCCTCACTCCCCCTCACCTCCCCCTCAACCCCCACTCAGCTTCCCCCTCATCCCCCCCTCAATCCCCCTCACTCCCCCTCAACCACCGTTCTTACCTGGGACACCATCATGCGAGCGCACACAGGCATGGCCACATCAACCCTTCTTTCTCTCCCTCTCTCTCCCCCTCTCTCTCCCTCTCTCCCTCTCTCTCCCCCTCTCCCTCTCTCTCTCTCTCTCTCTCTCTCCCTCTTTCTCCCTCTCTCCCCCTCTGTCTCTCTCTCTCTCTCTCTCTAACACGCTCACGCATGCTGCTTCCCCCGGCAGCCGATCGATGGCGTCAGCACGCAGCCCACATCAATGGAGCGATCAATGCTCCTGATCGATAGCTCATTTAGCAGGTTGGACAGACAGCCGAGGGGCCACTACCCTCCACCGCAGGATTAACACAGCTGTGCCACACACACACACACACACACACAACCTACTCTAAAACCTACAGGGACAGAGACAGGGGGAGAGGGGGGTCAGGAGGAGAGGGAAAGGATAACATCCGGCCCTCTTAGAAGGGAGCCCTGGCAGCCAGACTGCCACTAGGCTGAGAGAGCAGGGTGAGGACACGT
>NC_140254.1:9201506-9204006 GCF_949987555.1 Borostomias antarcticus
TAAATCAAGCATTATATTTGGAATTGCCCATCCCTCAGCGGCCATCTGGCCCTGGCTTACCTGGGCACAGGGCTTCTCTGCTCCAGAGACTTCCCTTCCTTTTCTCTTACCTGGGCACAGGGCTTATACCAGATCTGTGGCCTAGTGGTAGAGTGTCCGCCCAGAGACTGGGAGGTTGTGGGTCCGATCCCCAGCGGAGTCATACCAAAGACTATAAAAATGGGACCCGTTTCCTCTCTGCTTGGCACTCAGCATAAAGGGTTGGAATTGGGGGGCTACATCACCAAATGATTCCCGAGCTCCAGAGACTTCCCTTCCCTTTCTCTTACTGATGTCCGCTGCTTTCAAGGCTCTCTGCTCCCACGTCCTTGTCTGCTTAAATCCCGCCAGGAAACAGGAAGTTGAGACTCGTTTACGTGGAAGTTCCGGTGGCAGCGTCACACGGCAGACGCCGGAAAACCGCCACTGGAGTTTTTTATCTTTGTTTTTGTTCCGAAAAAAGTTATTCTTCCCGGGAATACCTTTGCGGTGGGAGAGAGAGAGAGAGAATGAAAGAGAGAGAGAGGGAGAGAGAGAGAGAGAAAGAAAGAGAGAGAGGGAGAGAGAGGGGGGGGAGAGAGACAGAGAGAGAGAGAGAGAGAGAGAGAGAGAGGGAAGGAGAGGGAGAGAGAGAGGGGGGAGAGGGGGAGAGAGAGGGAGAGGGAGAGAGAGAGAGGGAGACAGACAGAGAGAGAGAGAGAGGGAAGGAGAGTGAGAGAGAGAGAGAGAGAGAGAGAGAGAGAGAAAGGAAAGGGAGCAGAGGGAGGTGAAGGGGTAGTGAGTTTAGGGTAGTGAGAGAGGGTAAAGGTCAGCAGTGTTCTGACATGTGGATCCGCTTGTTTCCGGAAGGGTAGTTGGTGTGTAGATTTTACCAGTCACATGTCAACAAGCTCTGAGACTTCAGTTGGTTCGACCTTTGAACTGATGATACCAGCAGATTTGACAACACCAAATACATTTTAAAAAGTCCTTCCTCCAGAACTCTCACTTTGCGTGAGCGTTCCCCGATTGGCTCACCTGGCTTGTCCCCTCTCCCTCTCAATAGCCTATGAGCTCCAGGAGTGCCCAGGACCCGGAGCCGTTCCACCACGGCCTGGTGGTGGGGGCGGGCTACAACGTGGGCCAGTCCATCTCCTTCGAGTGCCTCCCGGGCTACCAGCTGATGGGCCGCTTCATCCTGACCTGCCAACATGGAACCACGCGCAACTGGGACCACCCCTTCCCCCGCTGCGAAGGTAACGTCTCAGCTCACTTCCTGGTTTGGTGGTTCACGCTTGCTGTAGTCATTAGCATGTGTTCAAGGACCGATGAGGGACAGTTATGACGACACCCACTAGGACCAAGGCTACCCTTCCAGTGAGCGCTCTTTAGTCTCCAGGGGTCCAAACAAGTGTGACCGCCACTGGAAGTTTGGTCCTGATGGCTGCAGTCCTCAAAATGCTCTAGAGGAAAAATACTTTTTTCTCTCCCGTTTCCCTTTTCTTCATATTACGGAAATTGAAGTTGAGAAGAACCCACTCAATATAACAAACAGCAGTTTTCGCATCACTAAATAGGCATATTTGTCATCAAAATCCATGTCTTGTGAGAAGTGTGAACAGCTCTGAATCTTTGAAGCCCTTTTTCTCTGCTTAGTGATTTCAGGTGTACCAACATTCACAGGAGCCTATCTTCTTCAAATATTTGAAGTAGATTTCAATGCATGGCACATCATTTGAAAGCTTACAATTCACACTTTCTTAAACTGTAAAAAAAAAAAAAAAAGAAAAAAAAAAAGGAAAATGACCTTGGCAGACATCAGGACCAAAGCCCCAGTGGCGGGCCCATATTTGTGATATGTCCAAGATATGGCCGGCATGTACATGGACACCTCTACCGAGCCATCGCTGGCTTGGCGTTGACGGTTAGGAATGAGGCAGATCAACCTGGCTCAGCTCGCGCCTCGTAGCACTGGACCCCGAGTGCTCTCTGACGCTGCTCGGTACTGCGTCACGGGAGACAGAGAGCAGACAGAACCGTCCGTAGAAGGGGAGGGGGAGCACCGGCCGTCTGCTCCCTGAATCCTACTCTCACGCCGTGGCGCCTCCGTTACTCTGTCAGGCCCGGGGGAAGCTGCAGAGCCAGGGTAGGGGACCACTCTGACACTGCTCCTCCTGTCAGGGTAGGGGACCACTCTGACACTGCTCCTCCTGTCCAGGGTAGGGGACCACTCTGACACTGCTCCTCCTGTCAGGGTAGGGGACCACTCTGACACTGCTCCTCCTGTCAGGGTAGGGGACCACTCTGACACTGCTCCTCCTGTCAGGTAGGGGACCACTCTGACACTGCTCCTCCTGTCAGGGTAGGGGACCACTCTGACACTGCTCCTCCTGTAGGGGACCACTCTGACACTGCTCCTCCTGTCAGGGTAGGGGACCACTCTGACACTGCTCCTCCTGTCAGGGTAGGGGGACCACTCTGA
>NC_140254.1:9209006-9219006 GCF_949987555.1 Borostomias antarcticus
TATCTCTCTATCCCTCTATCTCCATCCCTCTATCTCTCTATCCCTCTATCTCTCTATCTCCATCCCTCTATCTCTCTATCCCTCTATCTCTCATCCCTCTATCTCTCATCCCTCTATCTCTCTATTCCTCTATCTCTCATCCCTCTATCTCTCTAAACCTCTATCTCTCATCCCTCTATCTCCATCCCTCTATCTCTCTATCCCTCTATCTCCATCCCTCTATCTCTCTATTTGTCTATCTCTCATCCCTCTATCTCCATCCCTCTATCTCTCTATTTGTCTATCTCTCATCCCTCTATCTCCATCCCTCTATCTCCATCCCTCTATCTCTCCATACCTCTATCTCTCCTTCCCTCTATCTCTCCATCCCTCTATCTCTCATCCCTCTATCTCTCCATACCTCTATCTCTCTATCCCTCTATCTACCATCCCTCTATCTCTCATCCCTCTATCTCTCCATACCTCTATCTCTCTATCTCTCCTTCCCTCTATCTGTCATCCCTCTCTTTCTCCATCCCTCTATCTCTCCATCCCTCTATCTCCCATACCTCTATCCCTCCATCCCTCTATTCGCCCATCCCTCTCTCTCTCTGGGGTCCCTGCCGGGGGAATGTTGAGGGACTGTCCGAGTGTGCTCTAGAGATACAGAGGATGTTTAATCGCCGTGTGTGTGTGTGTGCTCACTCACGTTCGAAGGTCAAACGTGTCAGACCCGCTCCCCCTCACCTGGACCCCTGGCGGGCGGGCGAGGGGACAAACACAGGGCAGGGGCGTGGCTTAGCGTCCGTGGTGTTTGTCCGCCAGTCCCAGCTGATGTCCCTGGCGCCAACCTGGCAACCCCCCCCGAGGCCAGCCTGAAGGCGGGAATAAGCCCCACGCGGTCCTGGGTTCCTCGCCAGCGTCACGTACCGTGGCCTGGCTCACACACCCCCAGAATGCCCCTCACCTGAACTCCCCACACCAACACCTAAAACTTCCCAAGGCCCCCCTGGCACCCCCCCCCCCCCCCCCCCCCCCAACCACGAAGTCCAAGACGCCAATTATCGTCACTCTCCAGTTCCCCAGCTAACACCGGCGCCACGCGTGCTTGTCCGCCCCCCCCGCGCGCCCTGACAACCGCAGGAGCGAGCAGCCACTCCCCACCCCCAGCTGACCAGAGAGAGAGAGCTGGCCATCTCCTGGGCCCAGTCGCACGGCCAGAGAGAGAGAGCTGGCCATCTCCTGGGCCCAGTCGCACGGCCAGAGAGAGAGAGCTGGCCATCTCCTGGGCCCAGTCGCACGGCCAGAGAGAGAGAGCTGGCCATCTCCTGGGCCCAGTCGCACGGCCAGAGAGAGAGAGCTGGCCATCTCCTGGGCCCAGTCGCACGGCCAGAGAGAGGCTCTTTCCAGGCTGAGTAGACGACAGAGGCACTTGCGGCTTATTGGCCAGCAAGCTGCGGCAGAGGCGGAGCCAAGGCGGGGGGCACAGCTCCCGTTGGGCGACGGCGTGTTCCCTAGAATAGAAGCGAGGGGTTCCAGCTGTCGGCGTGCTCGTCCCCAAATGTGTCCTTTTATCTGGGAATGTTGACTTAACGCGGCGAGACCTATTCTGTGCAGGACCTCTCGTTACGGAAATAACTTCTGGGAAAACAAGCTGTGATATTCATGGACAGAGAAAGAGAATCCGCTCGGATTTTGTGTCGGATGCTGATTGGCAGATCGAGGCTGATTTGGCCTCTGATTGGTCACTGACCGCAGATTTCCACTTTTCTAGTATTACTAACGAGTCCTGCACTCTTCTTCTACGTTAACTCCCACTTCATGGAGGTTGTTATTACATAAACGACAAAGTATATAACTTAAATGAGTTCTTCATTTAGTCCGGACTATACGCTTCAGATGAAATAATGTTCAAACGCAGCTGGATCTGATAGGTCGGTAATGTGCTGGCTCCGCCCTCGATGTTTTGACTTCCTGGTGTGAAGTGACCGTCCACGTCCGGCTCTGTTCTCGCGGGAATCGTCTCTGATTGCGCAACGGCCTCTCGACTCGTTTAACCTTTGACCTCCTGGTCTCCGTAGGGATGGTCCGCAGGAGACGGCCAGGAAGCTGGGCATCTACACGGGGGAGGAGCCAGCAGACCCGCCACGCAGCACGTCCAATCAGGTCCTGATCCGTTTCCGTAGCAACACGGAAAAGGGCGGACTGTTCCGTATCAACTATCAAGGTACGTTTCTATACCCATGCGATATCAGACACACACACACACACACACGCGTGCGCGTGCAGATGTAGTGAATATGTACTCTCTCTCATCGTGTCTCACAGCGTACAGACTGCAGTTCTGTCTGCCTCCACCCATCATCCCCAACGCAGAGATCCTGATGGCCAGCAAGGAGTTTAAAATAGGTGAGTGAACACACACACACACACAGAGTACACGCACACACACATGCACACACACACACACACACACACGTGCACACACAAACACACACACACACAGTACACACACACACAAACATGCACACATCCATAGATGAGCCATTAATGCACACATCCATAGATGCACACATACTGTACACACACACACACACACACACACACACACACACACACACACACACAGAGTACACACACAGAGTACACACACACACACACTCACACACACACACACACACACAAACATGACCATTCATGCACACATCCATATATGCGCACATAAACACACACACACACACACATACAAAGTAACACACAAACATGACCATTCAAACACACATCCATATATGCACACATAAACACACACACACACACACGGGCACACACACACACACACAAATATGCATACACACGCATGTCACACTGACTACAACTCCCATAGGGCAGCGGTACGCTGCTGATTCACAACCCAGATTACAGCACCCAGGGGCTTTGGCAAACAGAGAATGACTAATGAAGACCCTCGCGCCGAGTCAGCAGAGAACAGGTGCTCCCATTTAACACAGCCCACAGTCTGGATGAATCCAGCCTCTCGGTTTATTTGCTCAGTGACGTGGAAAGGCATCAGTCATTGACATAAGCAGAGCGACGGCGCCATTGCGCTGCGTTTGTTCACGTTGAGGGTCTCAACACGCCGTTTTTGATTTCTCCTCAGAGCGGTGTGGAGTGCACTCTGATTCATGGTTTGACATTTGTCCAAGCCGCTTTGTAGACGGGTAGTTTAACGATCTTTTTCAATCACCGTCTCTCTCTCTCTCCTTCTCTCTCCCTCTCTCTCTTCCTCTCTCTCTATCCTTCTCTCTCTCTCTTCCTCTCTCCCTCTCTCTCTTTCCCCCTCTCTCTCTCCATCTATCTCTCTCCCTCTCTCTCCCTCCATCTCTCTCTCTCCCTCTCTCTCCCTCTCTCTCTCTCTCTCCTTCTCTCTTCCTCTCTCTCTCCTTCTCTCTCTTCCTCTCTCTCTCCCTCCCTCTCTCCCTCTCTCTCTCTCCCTCTCTCTCTCTCACTCTCTCCTTCTCTCTTCCTCTCTCTCCTTCTCTCTCTTCCTCTCTCCCTCCCTCTCTCCCTTCATCTCTCTCTGTCTTCCTCTCTTTCTCTCTCTCATCTGGTCCCTTTTTAACTCTTCCCCTACCGCCTTCCTCCTTCTCTCTCCCTCCCTCTCTGTCTCTTGTTGACACCTTTTTAACTCCCCGTCTCAACTTTTACCTCCCTCCCCCTCCCTCCCTCTCTCTCCCTCCCTCTCCCTCCCTCCCTCCCTCCCTCCCTCCAGGTGACATTGTGCGCTACAGGTGCCTGCCAGGCTACCAGCTGAGCGGTAACAGCATCCTGACGTGTCGCCTGGGGACCCACCTGGAGTTTGCCGGCCCGCCTCCTTCCTGTGACGGTAAGATGCTCCTCCCCCTTCCCAAGACAAGTTGGTTTTAAGTCACGTTCACATGTCCGGGCGTCTCCCCATGGTCAGGGGAAGACGGCTACATCACGCGACGCCATCTTGCTTCTCGATCCAAACGGTCCTTCCCGACTCAGAAAAGCTACTGTGTTCACAAGTCTGTATAAAACATGTCCCAAACCTTTTTTCCATGTCTCTTCTCGCAGATGCAGCGACCATATCTGTGTTCCGTTGTTGTTGTTTTTGTTGTGGTTGTTCCCTGGGGGTGTGTGGGCTAGGCAGACCTGATGCTATGGTGTTTCATGCGTTTTGAGATCCTGCTGCCTGAGGAATCCATGAATACTGCCCCCCCCCCCCCCCCCCCCCCCCCACACACACACACACACACCAGCAGACCAGCGGGTTCAGTCAGAGTGCGTGCAGCGTTCCCCCGCGTGTTGGCTCGTCTGCTGTCCAACACACCAGGCGGGTAGACTCACACGCACACACGCATGCACTCCCTCTCTCTCTCTCTCTCTCTCTCTCTCTCTCTCTCCCTCTCTCTTTCTCTCCCTCTCTCTCCCTCCCTCTCTTTCTCTCTCCCTCTCTCTCCCTCCCTCTCCCTCTCTCTCCCTCTCTCCCTCTTTCTCTCTCTCCCTCCCTCTCTCTCTCTCTCTCCCTCTCTCTCTCTCCCTCTCTCTCTCCCTCTCTCTCTCTCTCTCCCTCTCTCTGTCGTTCTCCCTCTCTCTCTCTCTCTTTCTCTCTCTCTCTCTCGGCAGTAGCTGTTGAAGGCAAATGAAGGACAATGAACCAAATGGAAAACATGTTCAATGTTTCAGGAGCAGAGCTGCGTCAGAGTGGCTGATGGGAAGGAAACAAAGAAGACTTACATGTACAGGTCAGGAGGACAGATAGAGAGAGAGGGAGAAAGAGAGAGAGAGGGAGGGAGGGAGGGAGAGATGTAGAGAGGGAGAAAAAGAGAAAGAAGGAGGAAGAGAGGGAGGGAGAGAGAGGGAGAGGAGGTGAGAGGGGAGGGGAGAGAGAGAGGGGTTGGGAGGTAGAGTTAGAGGGAGAGGGGGGTTAGTTAGAGAGAGGGGGAGAGAGAAAGAGGGGGGGTTAGCAGGGAGAGAGAGTTAGAAAGAGGGAGAGGGGGGTAAGTTAGAGAGAGGGGGAGAGAGACAGAGAGAGAGGGGGGGTTAGCAGGGAGAGAGAGTTGGAAAGAGGGAGAGGGGGTGTGAGACTGAGAGAGCACTCAGTCTAAAGTGAGGGAGGCACAAAAAGAGCTTGTTTTCCTCCCCGGGTCTGCGCCAGGTCCCGGCCACTCCCCCCTCACTCACCTCTCACTCCCCCCTCACTCCCCCCTCACTCCCCCCTCACTCACCTCTCACTCCCCCCTCACTCCCCCCTCACTCACCTCTCATGTCTGCCCTCACGCGTCAGAGCCACTGGGAGTTATCTGGACGGGACCTGCTAATGTCCCCTCGCCCCTCCCCCCACGCCCCCCACGCTCCTCCCCCCTCCGATGAAAGGACCTCTTTACCCGGGATAGAGGTTGAAAGTTAGTGGTGGAAAGAGGTGGGGAGGAGGGGCAGGTTGTGAAAGAGAAAGGATGAATATGAGAGAGAAGGGGAGAGAAAGAGAGGGAGAGAGAGAGCGAAAGAGAGGGAGAGGGAGAGAGAGCCAGGGATGAGAGAGAGAGAGAGAGAGGGATGAGAGAAAGAGAGAGAGAGAGGGAGGGAGAGAGAGAAAGAGAGGGAGAGGGAGAGAGAGAGAGGGATGAGAGAGAGAGAGAGAGAGAGAGAGAGAGAGAGAGGGATGAGAGTTGGAGGGCAGTGAGCTAATTGAAATGCAGAGGATATCCTGGCTGCAGCTGCGCCTATCAAATCACTGTCTCTAGCTCTGACAACTGACCCCACCTCCCTTCTATCACATACACACACACACACAGAAAGAGAGGGACACACACAAAGAGACGGACACACACACACCTTTATACATGAGCCCTCACACCCCCCATCAGGTGGGCTGTCTCAGAGGGTCTGTCATGGCCGGTCTGACTTTAGCACTGCACTGCAGGAAGACTACTGCCTCTCCAACAACCCCCTCCCACACACACACACACACGCGCGCGCGTGCACACACACACACACACACACACGCACAAACACACGCGCACACACACACGCACAAACACACGCACAAACACACACACACACCACCTCCCTCTTACACACGCACACACACACACATCCCACCTCCCTCCTACACATGCGCACACACACACACAGACCCCCACACACACACCACCTCCCTCCTACACTCACACACACACACACACACACACACACACACAGATGCTAACCCAACCCTTGCCCAGATACCCATGCTATTTCCCTCTCCCCTGCATGCCCGAGTGCACACACACTCACACTCTCTCACACTCAGTTTCGTGAATTTCGAGTCTTGCATCCAGTCTCCATGGTGACAGGGATAACCCCAAGACTTGTATTTTTAGTCGTGGTTCTCCCGGTCTCTGTCTCTCACACCATGTCTGCTTTCTTCACTGCTGCACTCATTCATATTCTATAAACTGTGGAATAGAAGATTGCAATAATACTTTCTGTGCCACGTACCATTTATCTATGATTTACAGAATAGCCCAGAGTTCAAGCCAGAAAGAATAATATCGGTACACGTACAGTGCTGGGAACTATTAAAGATGTCCCTGTTTTGCTGTGGTAAGGCCTTCTCTGTCCACTGTATCGTAACTAGGAGGGATGGAACAACAGCTCTCTGATCCCTGGGGAAGCTTAAAGGGACGGTACGCGCACATACACGGCCGTGCTCACAAACAAACACACAGCTGGTTCCCTCGACTCCCCCCTCAATCTGCCCTTATCGGTCCACCTGCATAATCAGCCTTCGCTCCGTCTGTCTTCGCTCCCTTCGCTCGTCTTGTCCCCTTCCCCATCCCCCCCTCCTCCTCCTCTCGTGTCCTGTCATCTTTAAAAGGTAATGGCTGACACCCGGGCGCCGTCGGATCCCTCCTCTCCCCTGTCATCCCTCGCTCCGCGCCAGACGCTTACGTTCTGATCCCGCTAATGCTAACGCTAACGCTAACCCCCCCCCCCCCCACACACACACCTCAGATCAGCCCATTACCGCTCCTGAGCTTATGCTAATTAAATACAGCTAACACTAACCCCCCCGCCCCCGATCAGCCCGTTGCCGCTCCTGAGCTTATGCTAATTAAATACCCACATGGCTGAAGGCTTGCCTGCAAGCGCTCGCTAACACTTGAAGGCCTTTTTTTTATGTGGATTTGTGATTTCTGGTGCTGAGGCTCCTCGCTGGGTGTGTGTGGGTGGGTGGGTGGGGGCTAGTGGCGGAGGGAGCAATGAAATGACAGTCAGGTATACAGTTGTGCATAGTGTTCAATTGTTCGAGTGTTGGTTGAAGTGTTCAAGTGTTCAGTAGTGCAGAGTCCGTCATTGTCTATTGTTTGTGTCAGCAAGGGCAAGGCAGATTGGGATTGAGATCCAAAACAAGCAAATCTTGAGTACAATATCAACAAAGCCCTTTTATTTCAGCTGTCACGTGTCAAATCAACGTGTTTACAATCTCCCACTCTTGACACTTCATCTCAAAGTGGATTACAGAACAGAACAGCTATTGAAAAGAGCCCCACTCCATCTCAAGTCATCAACCGCTGAGCTTGGAAGATTAAGTGGATGTCTGAAAGGTCATTCAAAACTCGATTTATATTTTTTTTAGCCATGAGAAATTGATCACCTTGTGAATTTATGGACTACATAGTGCCAATCAGAGTCTAGGTCCTGGAAATGAGCCAGCCGGGAGTAATGGTTACTGTCATGAGGACTGCTATTCAAATCTGTTGAATCTAATTCAAACGAAGGCCCCGAAAATCATCCATGGAGTTGTGAGTGGAAAAGAAGCAAACGTGTTAGACTACGCAGGAGGAGGTCAACAGCACCTCTTGTGCATGAAGTGCAAATGACAGAGCCAAAGAGTGATATGAAACGGTAGAGTTACATAGAGATAGAGGTGTCAGTACTCAGTTAAATTAATTTGTCTTCAGTTTTCTCTATGGAGAGTAGAGAAGGCTAGCTCTACCCGACCTAACATCTGAAATGCATTTTGAGGTGACCAAATGCTCTCTCTATTAAACTACGGGCCGTTGACCGCAACCAAGGAAATGAATGCTGTCTCAGTAAAGAGGGGGCGATGTGTGCATAATGGATGAGAACCGTGGTTAACGGATGACCACCTCCTATAAGTGCACCCAGTGGCGCGCTCCCACGCGTACTGTAATAGCGCCTTATACTCGACTGTACTGTACAGTCATCCGAACTTCAATACTCAGTCAATAAATGTCACCTCAGCCAGCTGCGTCTGCCACTTACTTCCTTATTTATTTCATTTCCTGCCAGAGGGATGTCTGTCCCCATGACTTTCTGCTAAAATGAACCGTGTTTGTCATGCCAGGGATGGGCCTGCCGACACAGACAACCACCCCCCCAAAAAAAACTGGAAGTAATTAATTTAAAATAAAAAATAAAGTTGTCAGCCTCTACAGTCATCCCAACTTCAATACTTCACCTCGTGGCGAGAGCAACAACGACAGTGGTGGTCAAATAATTATTACACCCCTCAACCACGAGGGGCAGTAGAGCACTGCTACAGTGTAGTAGGCTACTGGGCGTCTCTGATGATCTGGTTGCCGTTGCTTATAGCCTAATGTAGGCTATGTTTCTCAGTTTGACCGGTATGTACGCTTCCTTAGAAATGACAGCAAAAAAGAGGAAGTGATTTGCTATAGATACTCTGTATCTTGTCGAGGGTCGAAATCTTATAATTCCCAGTGGCAACTTCAATAATAATGTGTTGCCTTCGTCTTGCTTATAGACTATGTCAATATAGCCTACACAATATACAATACAATGTACAATATACACAATATGATACAAAGATACTAGTTTAAAATATAGGCAGTTACTCTCCAACAAATTGAGTTTGCTTGTTCAACGATGCCTCCTGGCGGCTATTGTGCAACACTGAATAAGGAAGTGGTCTGGAGTGGTCCTCTAAAACTTCACTACCAATGTTGTTGCTGCTCTGCCCACGAGACGCGGCAAAGTATTTAGGTTCTCGTGACTGTACAGTATTTGAATCAAAATGGCTTCCACTCCGAAGGCGACACAAGAGGCTAGGCTTCATTACTCATGTCTGAGCTTATTGGCATACTGTAAGTTGCCAGCTCATCCCAGGCACACCATTGACTGCCCTCTTCAATGTTAATTGAGTTTGTCTATTGGATTTTTTTTAACACCTCATTCAGGAACATTTTCATGAGATTGATTTGAGTTTTGATAAAAGCATGCCAGAAGCTTCCTTTTATATCTTGGGAAATCATCTTAGTGACTACAGAGCACAGTGCAAATGTTCTCAGGACTGGTTTATTTTATTTATCCCCCCCCATGAACAAATAGTTCCTAAGTCGCTGCTCCTCCTCCGTGATTGGAGGAAGGGAGCTTTGCTCTCCGACGCCTCCTCCTACTTTGAGGCACACTTTGCGATCTTGGCAAACGTACCTTTAGGCCCACAGATCACAACATGCCCGGTGTGCACATGAGTTTCTAAATGCCTGTTGCCTCTTGCCTTTGCCGATAAGGCTGTGTGCACACTATGGGTATTTTTAAAATGCGCTGCGGATTTCAACAGCTTATTTTCCATTCAAAGCTATGGGAAAAGATCAAAATGTGGGCGGATATTGAAATGCGCTGCGCATCTGCGCTGTGCGCTGGCCAGAGAGGATTCCTGAAGTTGTAAATAGTTCAACTTTTGGAGAAATCCGCTATGACATGGAGCGTATTTTGATCAGACGACCAATCATGACAATATGATGGGCCCCGTACTGCTGTCGGCCACGGAGGATATCGTGAACCCATAATCGAGTCCGACCAACTCTCTCCTCCTCAGCCTCTAAATAGGCTACAGCCAGAGCAATCTTTCTACTTTTTGACATGACAGTAAAAGCCAAAAAGTTGCAAAGTGCAAGTAAATAATGTAACGGTTGGTTACAAGATAATGTATCGAACCTGGGTAGAGTCAAGAATGTTGTTATGGAAACGA
>NC_140254.1:9221506-9224006 GCF_949987555.1 Borostomias antarcticus
AGCAGGTCTACTGATAGAGACAGACAGCAGGTCTACTGGTAAAGACAGATAGCAGGTCTACTGGTAGAGACAGACAGCAGGTCTACTGATAGAGACAGACAGCAGGTCTACTGGTAAAGACAGACAGCAGGTCTACTGGTAAAGACAGATAGCAGGTCTACTGGTAGAGACAGACAGCAGGTCTACTGATAGAGACAGACAGCAGGTCTACTGGTAGAGACAGACAGCAGGTCTACTGGTAAAGACAGACAGCAGGTCTACTGGTAGAGACAGACAGCAGGTCTACTGGTAAAGACAGACATACAGCAGGTCTACTGGTAAAGACAGACATACAGCAGGTCTACTGGTAGAGACAGACAGCAGGTCTACTGGTAGAGACAGACAGCAGGTCTACTGGTAAAGACAGACAGCAGGTCTGCTGGTAAAGACAGACAGACAGCAGGTCTACTGGTAAAGACAGACAGCAGGTCTGCTGGTAAAGACAGACAGACAGCAGGTCTACTGGTAGAGACAGACAGCAGGTCTACTGGTAGAGACAGACAGCAGGTCTACTGGTAAAGACAGACAGACAGCAGGTCTACTGGTAAAGACAGACAGCAGGTCTACTGGTAGAGACAGACAGCAGGTCTACTGGTAAAGACAGACAGCAGGTCTGCTGGTAAAGACAGACAGCAGGTCTACTGGTAAAGACAGACAGCAGGTCTACTGGTAGAGACAGACAGCAGGTCTACTGGTAAAGACAGACAGACAGCAGGTCTACTGGTAAAGACAGACAGCAGGTCTGCTGGTAAAGACAGACAGCAGGTCTACTGGTAAAGACAGACAGCAGGTCTACTGGTAGAGACAGACAGCAGGTCTACTGGTAGAGACAGACAGCAGGTCTACTGGTAAAGACAGACAGACAGCAGGTCTACTGGTAAAGACAGACAGCAGGTCTACTGGTAAAGACAGACAGCAGGTCTACTGGTAGAGACAGACAGCAGGTCTACTGGTAAAGACAGACATACAGCAGGTCTACTGGTAAAGACAGACATACAGCAGGTCTACTGGTAGAGACAGACAGCAGGTCTACTGGTAGAGACAGACAGCAGGTCTACTGGTAGAGACAGACAGCAGGTCTACTGGTAGAGACAGACAGCAGGTCTACTGGTAAAGACAGACAGACAGCAGGTCTACTGGTAAAGACAGACAGCAGGTCTACTGGTAAAGACAGACAGCAGGTCTACTGGTAGAGACAGACAGCAGGTCTACTGGTAGAGACAGACAGCAGGTCTACTGGTAGAGACAGACAGCAGGTCTACTGGTGAAGACAGACAGCAGGTCTACTGATAGAGACAGACAGCAGGTCTACTGATAGAGACAGACAGCAGGTCTACTGGTAGAGACAGACAGCAGGTCTACTGGTAAAGACAGACAGCAGGTCTACTGGTAGAGACAGACAGCAGGTCTACTGGTAAAGACAGACAGCAGGTCTACTGGTAGAGACAGACAGCAGGTCTACTGGTAAAGACAGACAGACAGCAGGTCTACTGGTAAAGACAGACAGACAGCAGGTCTGCTGGTAAAGACAGACAGCAGGTCTACTGGTAGAGACAGACAGCAGGTCTACTGGTAGAGAGACAGCAGGTCTACTGGTAAATACCCATGACCCTGGGGAGTGGGGGGCGAGACACGCACGCACACACATGCACACACACACACACTCACACACACATGCACACACACACACACATGCACACACACATGCACACACACACACACACACACACACACGCACTGGGCTCCCAGGCAGAATAGGTGTCCGCATTAGCATCACCCAGTGAGTGCGTGTGCGTGTGCGCGTGTGTGTGCGCGTGCATGTGTGTGTGTGTGTCACAGGGAGGACAAAGCGGGAAGGAGAGAACATGCTCTTGGCTACTCGGTAATCTTATCAACCAGTGACCAGCTGTTCCAGCCATTCCTTAGTTTCTGACTGGGAATGGACCAGAATATCAACACCACTTCCATTCTTCGGCTTCCAGTCACATTCAAATGTATTCTAACACGTTTAAGAATGACTGCCCCTTGTTGTTGACCCGCCAGGCTAAAATATCATGTGATAGGACTGACTGTCTTATGTTTTTGTGCAATGAGATAAGACACGTTAAGATAAGACAAGACTATAAATGATAACTGGTGAATGATCATTATGACGTTAGAACTTAAATATGCCCCAACCCCCCCCACCCCCTGTCCCCTCAGTGACGTGTCCCATGAACGAGGTCCTGACCGCCTCCACGGGGGTCATCATGAGCCAGTCCCCCGGCAGTGGCTTCCCCCACTTCGAGTCCTGCTCCTGGGTGGTCAAGGTGGAGCCCGGCTACAACATCACCTTCACCATCGAACACTTCCTCACCAGCCGACAGTTCGATGAGCTGGAGATCTTCGACGGTGAGTTGAGCGCAAAACATCCACTTCACCGCTGGTGCGAAACAGATGAGATGAGATGAGATAAAATGAG
>NC_140254.1:9231506-9234947 GCF_949987555.1 Borostomias antarcticus
CCCCGCATTGCCAGTACATTTAGCTTTGAACATGGAAACTATGGATTTGAACAAAAGTATACACACTTTTCTACACTTCTACTTCTTCAAATCCACAGAGTTTAGACAAAAGCTCCCTGTTTAATCATAGTTTCACATGCAGCAGTAGACCTGCAGAGAGCCAGGCCCAGCGTGACCCCTGCCCCCAACGCCAGCGCCCTCACCAGGCCCAGTGTGTCTGCCTTTGGCTTTGGGCGAACGTGGTGGGGGGGGGCGGTATATAAACGTTCTTATAAAGCCGTCTGGTGCTTTTAGTTTCCCGGGCCAGACTACAAAAAATAGTAGTAAATAGTAGTAGTAAAAACAGGTTGATTTCTACTTTGCAACGTTCTTTCTTTACATTATCTCTCTCTCTCTCTCTCTCTCTCTCTCTCCCTCTCTCTCTCTCTCTCTCGCCCTCTCTCTTTCTCTCTCTCTCTCTCTCCCTTTATCCCTCCTTTCATCAGTGATGTCATGTGGGATGCCAGAGTCGCCTGTGAACGGGAGTGTTGCCGGGCAGGACTTCACCCTGGGAGCCAGGGCCGGGTACCAGTGCAACCCCGGCTTCCGATTGGCCAGCCCCCTGGCCGTGGCCGCCATCTGCCAGGAGTCGGGGAGGTGGAGCCCCAACGAAGCCCCGCCCCGTTGCATACGTAAGCCTCTCATTGGTTCCGCTTCGAATTCTCATAGGTCAAAGTTTCACATCCTCCATGTCCTCATTGGTTGGAGTTCTCGTAGTTCCGGAGAGTTCTTCTGAGGGCTTGCGTTCCATTTCACCCCTCGACGCTTATCTGGTGTTTGAGGCAGAGAGCCTCGCGCTCCGGTTACACCACGGTTCATCCGTAGATTAACTCTGCCTCCGCTGCGCCTGTATTTAATATCCAAGTAAAGCTAAAACAGATTACTGTTAGGCCTAAATACTTGGAGCTGTCGCTGCCAAGCCGGTATCAGATATATGGAGCTCTCACTGCAAGCTGGAATCAAATATATATAGCCGGCATCATATTTATACGTATATTGATGGCGGCTATATTTGATTCCAGCTCGCAGTGAGAGCTCGAGTATTTAGGCCTAACAGTAGTTTCACTACAAACTCCAAACTGCGTGGTCAGTTTCCCAGCCTGTGTTCAGAACTCACAAAGAACAATGTTGGTTTGAATGTGTCACGGCTGCTGAGTACCATTAAGTCATTTGAACAATGACAAACAGCAGCAGCGTTTTCATGTTGAAATTGTAGTTCGAATTGACTTTTGACACGTTAATACCTGACCCCTGACCCCTCCAGCTGTGACCTGCCCTGACATCGGCCACTCAGCGGTGGATCATGGGAGATGGAGGCTGATCTATGGGACTCAGAACCAGTACGACGCCATGATGATGCTGATCTGCGACCCCGGATACTACTACAGGGGTCAGAGGGTCATCCGTTGCCAGGCCAACAGCACCTGGGACTACCCAGAGCCTCGGCCCGCCTGCCAGAGTGAGTGAGGACTACAAACCCCACAATGGATTAGTGTGGTAATGCTGGTCCACATGGGAAACACATTTCCTGTATGGAGGAAGGGACTGAACTGATGAAGTGCTGCAGACCCTCCAGATACAACTAAATGGATGACGTCAATGCAATGAAACTCCACTAAATGAAATCAACCAAGTGTTCAGTAACATTATAAATCTATTGTGGTCGTTGAGAAGACTCTAAAGTGATTCAAAAGTCTTTGATTTCTCCTCTCCTCTCCTCTCCTCTCCTCTCCTCTCCTCTCCTCTCCTCTCCTCTCCTCTCCTCTCCTCTCCTCTCCTCTCCTCTCCTCTCCTCTCCTCTCCTCTCCTCCTCTCCCCTCCCCTCCCCTCCTCTCCTCTCCTCTCCTCTCCTCTCCCCTCCTGTCCCCCCCTCCTCCTCTCCTCTCCTCTCCTCTCCCCTCCTCCCTCTTTCCTCCCCTCCTCTCCTCTCCCCTCTCTCAGTCCTGTCCTGTGGAGACCTGGGCACTCCTCCGAACGGGAACAAGATCGGCACTCTGACGGTGTACGGTGCGACCGCCATCTTCTCCTGTAACACAGGCTACACGCTGGTGGGCTCGCGCGTCCGAGAGTGCATGTCCAACGGGCTCTGGAGCGGCACCCAGGTCCAATGTCTCGGTAAGGAGCCCGGTAGAATCGAATAGCTAGAACCGTATAGCTAGAACCGTATAGCTAGAACCACCGCAGAACCACACGTCTGAGAATCTGAGAGTCCAATCTGAGAACTGCTTTGATAGTGTTGTATTGTGTATTGTTAATTGTATTGGTTATGTTGATAGTGTTGTATTGGGTATTGTTAATTGTATTGGTTATGTTGATAGTGTTGTATTGGGTATTGTTAATTGTATTGGTTATATCGCTTTGTTTTTTTTACTTTACTTGTACATTAGGACATGTATTTGTTATGTTCAAAATAAAGTTTCATTCATTCATTCATTCATTCATTCATTCATTAATTCATTCATTCATTCATTCATTCATAGTACAGGTGCAGACACACTGTATAAAGGCCATGTCCATTGTTATACGTGCCTCCCTATGTCCGTGCTCTGTCTCTCTGTCGAAGGTCACACTTTACAATAAGGGTCACAAAAAACATTAGTTAACTGTTAACTAATGCTTATTTAGGGTTAGATTAGGTTACTAATGTGAATCAATACCTTAGTTAAGGTTAGGGTTAGGGTTAGGTGAGTTAACCTTAGTTAACATAAATAACATTAGTAAATGGATAATAGATACATTAGTTAACTGTTACTTAATGCTTAATAATGCATTAACTAATGCTTATTAATGTGCCCTTATTGTAAAGTGTTACCCTGTCAAAGAATTTCTGTGTGAGTGAGTGAGTGAGTGTGTGTGTGTGTGTCGCCCCCAGCTGGTCACTGCGGGAACCCGGAGCCCATCGTGAACGGCCAGATCATCGGTGAGAACTACAGTTACCGCGGCAGCGTGGTGTACCAGTGCAGCCCCGGCTTCCGCCTCATCGGACTCTCCGTCCGCATCTGTGAGCAGGACCACCGCTGGTCTGGCCGCCCACCCGTCTGCGTCCGTGAGTAGACCGCTACTAGGGCTAGTTGCTGGGGCCGGGCTAGGGCTAGTTGCTGGGGCCGGGCTAGGGCTAGTTGCTGGGGCCGGGGTCGGGCTAATTGCTGGGTCCGGGTTCGGGCTAATTGCTGGGTCCGGGGTCGGGCTAATTGCTGGGTCCGGGGTAGGGCTAATTGCTGGTAAGGGGAGCTGGTCGCAATCTCGAATGTGATGTTAGCAGCATTGAAATGTATATTTTTTAGATGTTTCTTTTGAAGTGGTTCGCGAATTGCAAGTTCACCTGCGATGCTAATCAAATGTTTTTTTTTCTTGTCCCTGTAGCTATCACTTGCGGTCACCCTGGAAACCCTATGTTCGGCG
>NC_140254.1:9242647-9285147 GCF_949987555.1 Borostomias antarcticus
CTCATCCCCCCTCCTCCTCCCCCGTCCTCCCTCCCCCCTCTAGCGATCGTGTGCGGAGCTCCTCCCCCCATCCCTAACGGCCAGGTGGTGGGCGGCGAGTTCAGCTGGGGCGCCAGCGTCAGCTACGCCTGCAACCAGGGCTACCAGCTGTCCCTGCCCAGCGTGCTCACCTGTCAGGGCACCGGCAACTGGAGCGGCGAGCGACCGCAGTGCTTCCGTAAGGACCACTCCCCCCCCCCCCCCCACACACACACACAGGGGCGTCTGTGTCTTGATGTGAAGCTGCTACCGCACTTTTGAAGGCTCCGACGTCTGCTTGACTTTTCTCTCTTCTCCCCTCCCTCTCTCCCTCGCCCTCCATCCTTCCCTCTTCCCCCTCTCTCCCTACATCCCTACCCCTCTCTCCCTCTCGCCATCTCTCCCTCCCTCTCTCCATCTCTCCCTCCATCTCTCCCTCCATCCCTACCCCTCTCTCTCCCTCTCACCATCTCTCCCTCCCTCTCTCCTCTCTCCCTCCCTCCATCTCTCCCTCCATCCCTACCCCTCTCTCTCCCTCTCACCATCCCTCCCTCCCTCTCTCCTCTCTCCCTCCCTCTCTCCATCTCTCCTTCCATCCCTACCCCTCTCTCTTCCTCTCACCATCCCTCCCTCCCTCTCTCCTCTCTCCCTCTCACTATCTCTCCCTCCCTCTCTCCTCTCACCACCCCTCTCTCCATCTCTCCCTCCATCCCTACCCCTCTCTCTTCCTCTCACCATCCCTCCCTCCCTCTCTCCTCTCTCCCTCTCACTATCTCTCCCTCCCTCTCTCCTCTCACCACCCCTCTCTCCATCTCTCCCTCCATCCCTACCCCTCTCTCTTCCTCTCACCATCCCTCCCTCTCTCCTCTCTCCCTCCCTCTCTCCATCTCTCCCTCCATCCCTACCCCTCTCTCTCCCTCTCACCATTTCTCTCTCCCTCTCTCCTCTCTCCTTCCCTCTCTCCCTCCCTCCCTCCCTCCCTCCCTCCCTCTCTCTCTCCTCCCCCCCCCCCCTCCGTAGCGGTGTTCTGTGGGGACCCGGGCACGCCGGCCCAGGGTCGTAGGGAGGACCGGGGCTTCACCTACCTGTCGGCCGTGTCCTTCTCCTGCTCCCCTCCGCTGGTCCTGGTGGGCTCGGCCCGCCGCTACTGCCAGTACGACGGCGCCTGGAGCGGCACACAGCCCTCCTGCATCGGTGGGCCACCCAAACCCCGCGCTCGCGTGTGTGTGTGTGTGTGTGTGCGTGTGTGTGTGTGTGGTCGTCCCAAACCCAGCGCTCGTGTGTGTGTGTTTAATCTGTACATGTTTTGTCATATAATTGGCCGATTAGCTGTAGATGTATAAGGTCTATGCAGTTCAATACGGTGTGTGTGTGTGTGTGTGTGTGTCTGTGTGTGTGTGTGTGTGGGGGGGGGGGGCAGGTTGTATTCCTCTTTACTTACAAACCAAATCTAACCCAGGTCTACTCTAGACCCCCATCCTACCACTCAAGGTGTCAAGACGCACTTAGGGATGTTCAACATTCTGTCGAATCATCTTCCGACTGCGCCCGACGTGCAAAGTGTACTATACTTGCGCTCTGTGCCAGGTGCCGAACTCGCCCGTCCTCGGCTGCCCACCGAGATAACTGATTACCAGCGCGTGGGGGGCGATGATGGCTGAGAGCGTGTCATTGTGTTGTACGCCTGCAAAAACCAGCGACTCGCTACAAATGCTCTCCAGATCACAGGCCTGTCCGCACTAATGAACCAGACGGCAGGATTTATGAGCGTGTGTGTGTGTGTGTCTATGTGTGCAAACTATACTTGTGGGGACACAATACCCCCAGAAGAATAGTCAAACAAGAAAAATGATGCCACTCTCAAAGGGACATTTGGAAGGTGGAAGTTCCCAAATAAAAGTAGACATTTCAAATCATAACCCAAACAAGAGTAGACACTACAAATAATAACATTCTCTATTCAATAATCTAATTCAGTCCAAAGGTTCCAATACACACTCCTTGTTATTGGTTGGTTATAAGTCCTTCATCCATTCCCTCGTAGGCCTCCCGTTTAGAAATCCCCAGGTGCAAAGTGAATTCAATCCAAAACTGTGAGAGAAACCCGCACTGTTTACAACCATGGGCCAGAGAAACCCACACCGTTTACAACCATGGGCCAGAGAAACCCACACCGTTTACAACCATGGGCCAGAGAAACCCACACCGTTTACAACCATGGGCCAGAGAAACCCACACCGTTTACAACCATGGGCCAGAGAAACCCACACCGTTTACAACCATGGGCCATTCAATTTAATTAGATTTATTGGCATGAAAAACAGTGCTTATATTGCCAAAGCAAATACATATTAATAACATCAACAATAAGAATAGCAATACTACTATACTACTATTACTAATAATAATACTAATATGATTATATAATAGTAATAATTATATATAACAATAAGTGCATGTGATGTAGCTACTAGTGACAATATACAACAACCAACATAACAACATATAATGAACAACATATAAGTAAACACAGAAAATACATTTTACTGGTTGTCCCTTAGGTTGTGGCAGGAGGCTAGATATTTAGCTGCCAGTATGCAGCAATTTTGTTTTTCACCGAGTAGATATTTTAATTTGTCCCTTTCGGATTCCATTTCAAATTCTGGATATTTAAGTGTAATTTCAGGGAAGGATGAAGCTCTAATTTCTGCATATCTGTCACAGTGTAGCAAGAAATGCGTCTCTGTTTCCAGTGTTTTCTGTGTGAACACAGCCTGTCCTCCCGGGGCAGCCTGGCCTGTTTATGGAGACCAGTCTCTATGGCCAGGCTGTGTCCACTGAGTCTATACCTGGTCAGTCTCTATGGCCAGGCTGTGTCCAATGAGTCTATACCTGGTCAGTCTCTATGGCCAGGCTGTGTCCACTGAGTCTATACCTGGTCAGTCTCTATGGCCAGGCTGTGTCCACTGAGTCTATACCTGCTCAACAGTTTTCTCAATGTGACATCAGTCACGGTGGTCAGATATTCCGCCACCATGTACTGTCTGTTTAGGGTCAAATAACATTACATTTTATTTTGAGTTGTTGTGGTGTGTATCCAATGATTTTGTTTTGTTATAATTTGGTTGGGCCAGATTGTTTGTGGGCTGTCCTGAGGTTCGGTAGGGAAAGATGTTAGGGGACTGAGTCTCTGGACCAGTTGGCAGAGGGGGCTCTTTTCTTTGTTCATCTCTTGGTGTTTCATGGCTTTGTAGTGGAATGTTTGGGGCTTGCTGGTTATTAAGTGATTATAGAATAGAATGGCTCTTTTTTCAATTTTAATTTGGAGGGGGTATTAGCCCAATTCTGCTCAGCAGGCATTGTTTGTAGTTTGTCTGTGAAGGTGTAATATACAGTACTTTTACAGAAATCCAGGTGAAGTGTTTCGATTGGATGTTTGTCCCAGTTTGTAGAATTTAGATGTTTGCTGAGTGGTCCCCAAACTTCACAGCCATACAGTGCAATGGGTTCTATGACTGATTGAAATAGTTTTAACCAGATTTTAATTGGAATGTCAATTTTAATGTTTCTTCTGATCTCATAGAACGCCCTCGTTGCCTTGTCTCTCAGGTCATTCACAGCCGTGATGAAGCTCCCTGTGCTGTTGATATTTAGGCCTAAATATGTATCATTATTTGTGTTGTAATGGAAATTACTGTTCTAGTAAAAATGATTTACCAAGATTCGCTCAAAAGGTTAAGTCTGGTTTATTGTGAAAAACATACGAGCGCAAGGACTTCCTGAACAACGAGTGGTTAGTCAGCGAAGTGAATTCATGGGTATTGCTGTGGCTTATATGCAATCAAAACAAAGGTACAGTGCTTCCAGGATGTGATTGGCTACTGCATTGTACATATGAATGGCAGGCGTGGCAAAGAGTAAAGACATGTGACATGAGAAAATGAATGGCAGGCGTGGCCAAGAATAAAGACATGTGACATGAGAAAAAGGCGGTAGTTTCTAAGAGGGACAAAGGAACAATGGATGGTTATTCTGGAGCAGACAGATGGCCTTCTGGAAGCCATTTTGTATGTTAGCACAGCCATGTGAATACTTGGGGGGAGGTGATGAATTACAAGAGAAGTGAGAGGACAAAGGTTTAAGGTGTTTGGATGTAAATTCCTTCACAATCCCCCATTTGTGCCTGAACAGGTACACAAAAATAAAATATAAAATCCAAACACAGTGTAAACAGTCAGCTATGCTATACATGTGGAAAGGAAATAATCTCTCCCCTAGGTGGAGCAAAAAAAAAAAAATTATTTTTATTTATTATTATTTTCTTTCCACGTGCAAAATCACGCACCAAAACCCCTTGTTTCAGAAATTGACAGGAAACAAGATAAAAAAGATGACATGATTATATACTATTTATAGTCTAAGAGTGGACAACCATTCACCAAAAAACTTGATTTTACAAGGCAAAAAAGATAAAATGGTTACCAGTGTAAGAGGGGCAAAAAACCTCTTGGTCAATTTAGAGGAAAAACCAAAACTTATTTATCAACTCATGTTTCAACCATTGTAACTCTTGTAAACAAATATATTTTTCAGCTTATTTCAAAGTTCATTCACTCTTGTGAATAATCGCATGTGATGTCCTATGGAACATAGATTCCATGTGTGCGTCTCTGAATGTTTAATGTAGGTTCCAGTGTGTGCGATTAGAGGTGCAGTCACTGCTGTTGAGATTGTCCATGTTGTCATACCACAACCACAAGAAGGAGGTGACCGGCAAGGTCAGTCTCCGATTGCTCATCAGAGGAGAGGAGAGTGTGGCGGTGACTGTCAAGGTCACTCTTGTTCACAGTGTATCCAACAGTCATTTAGGTGACACTTCTCTTTTGGGCAATAGAATGTCATTGGGGAATGCAAGGCGTCTTCTCTTCTAGATCGCAACTTCAATGTCGCGTTGTTTGAATCAGTTATGTTCAATGTTAGTTGCAGTGTGTGTAGGTGTGTGTGCGTGTGTGGTGCATCTTGTGAGGTCATGGCTGTGGAGTTTCTCCATGTTGCCATCATAACGATCATGAGAAGGAGGTGACCAGCAAGGTCATTTTTCCTCCGATTCCTCGTCAGAGGAGAGGACAGTTGTGACAGCTCATAGCTTTGGCCTCTGAGCCCTCTGGTTCAGCTGCATATTGATCTCCTGGTGTTGGCGATCCCCTGGTGGACCGTCCTCTGCTGCTTGGACCCGTCGGCAATGGCTTGCATGGATCCACGAAGTCCTCTCAGATCGCTGTCTGCGTGGTGAGTAGAACCTGGTACGGCCCGAGCCACCTCGGCGAGTTCCAGCTCCTTCGTCTGTGGTCGTGGACCAGGACCCAATCCCCAGGAGAGATGTGATGCAGGAACCCCTCCTTAGCCTCAGGAATGGCGGTCCTCACTAGGCTCTTGAACTGAACCCGGTCCATCCCTGTACTGCTCCACGTAGGCCCGGCCCGGGTCGTGCTGCTGGAGGGCTCACCTCGGCGCTCCCGCTCCCCCAGTACAGGCTGATGAAGTGCTCCGTCTGTGGATCCACAGATGAGAGAGACAAACAGAGACAAAACAGAAGAGCAAAAAGGAGAGTCCTCTGGTCTGGTCTCCCTGTTCCCCTCCTTGGTCAGGAACGGTTATCAGCAGTCTGTTGGAGATTCTCAGAAACATGGTTAAGCGCAAGCTCCTGCTTTGGGGAAAAATGTTGTTATTCAGTCAGGAACACTTAAACAGGTTGTCTGTTCAAGTGTCATTTAGAGCCAGTCTGCAGTACCCCTACAGTGACATCAGGGGCAGTGTTTAGAATGACTTCAACACGCCCAGTCCCCAGTCATGATCGAGGCAAATGGATTTGGCTCTAGAATTTCTCTCGCGATTTTATGAAAATAAAATAACCATATTCTCGTCTCAACAAAACAACACCCCCTAAGGGTGAAAGCAAAAATTTCCTGAAGTCAGGATAAAAATAGAGATGGGGCAAAGAAAATGACACTAAAATGAACTGGCTTCATTTACAATTAACTAATCAAAAAAAAACTCCATCAAAGCTTCATTTGTATAGCTAAAATTTGTATATCTAAACCCTCCCTCTTCTGCATTTGAGGACAGAGTATTTGGGCACTGCTTCTGACAAAATGGTCTCTTCTCTGTTTCATACTTATCTGTCGCTCACAGTGAGTTGGTGACGTGGCGTTGGCTTTGCATCTCACGAACCCCAGATCGCTTATCTGTAGGGAAACAGGCCAGTAACCTCCATCTCCACCTCCGGTCCTGTGCCCGTCTCCTGGTTCGGCATTCACCCATCACTCCCGGAACGACAGTTGTCTGTAAAAAAACACTCAGAAAAAACACTCAGGCCCGATGAATGTGCCTCAAACTATAAACATGAGATATTTAACATACTCATTTAAAAAAATATATATAATTGGGTTATGAGATGCTGCATTCAGATTAAGACACTGGCAAACCTTATCTATTCCCCCCACTATTATGCACAAACCTTATGTCTTAAGCTACATATCAGAAAAAGAGACAAAACAAACAACAGTTAAACAGACCAACAGCAGGTTCCAATGTCCCCAGGAAGGCATGATCCAGGCTCCTCAAAAACCTGCCGCCCAGGGTCCATAACACCTGAAAAATAAGACTCAAACACAGACTGGGTTCAATAGCAGAGGAGAAGGCCTAAAGTCAACTCCTCAAAAACACATTATCATTATATGAATGAAATTCATACAGTAGAAATGCATAAAACGAACAGCTTATGGCCATTCATTGACTATTGAAACAAACTCCTGAATCAAACACCTATTCAAAACCCTGTCAGACTTTTGAGTTCGCTCTACATCTATTTTATCCTGTTTATTTACCTTAAAAAATTAAAACTCTCTATCTTGGCTAGTTTAAAATCTCCCTTATGGGTTGTTCAAGGGAACTCCAGCAGGTGGCGCTCGACCCCAAATTTGAGGCTCTTCCTTTTCATTCAGCTTGCGGTAACTGTGACACCGTTCAATCCAGTGGCCATACTGACCACAATGGAAGCATGAATCATCTCTATCTTCACTTCGATTATACCTTTTTCCTCGCCTAACCCTACCAGAACGCTTCCTATTGTTTCTCTGTCGCCACTGTGGTCGTTGTTGGTTCCACCTCGCACCAGCAGTTTGATTGTCCAGCTGTTGTAACTGAGCAGCTTGTAATCTGGCTGCACCTAGCTTCATTTCTTTCAACTCCCTCTCTTCAATGTGATCACGAAGACGCTCCGCATAGCGGAAATGATCAACAACTTCTTCGAGAGAAGTCGATTCCCAGGTGTGGCACATCAACCTAACTTGGTCGGACAAAGAGGAGAGAGAGTTATTCATCAATTGTTGTTTCAAAATCTTTTTATAATCGGCGTTCGCTTTGTCCATGCCACTGTGTGCGGCGAAAACTGATTCTAGTCGTTCCCAAAATTTCTCGAACTGTTGATCGGAATTTTGTTTGCAATATGTGATACGGTCCCAATCCATCTTTTTAGGGAATCGAGTTTTGATTCTGTTCAACAGCGCAGTGTTTTGGTCAGAAAAATCGGCATGATTAAAAGGCAATGTAATGTCAAACGGATGTTTCACATCCACCCATTTTAGCCCAAGGCATTGTCTCATGATCATGGCGATTTCCTCTGCGTGAGGCTCATACATACGAACTAAACTGTTAAAAAGATTTTCAAACTCGTCAATGTCTTTGGTTGGATCGGGCAAGGTTTTAGCTATTTCACGTAGTTCATCAGAGCGCCAGGGTCTATAAACCGTAATCTCTGGAGTCCAGGCCGCATAACCAGCTGCATAATTTATTTGTGAAGGGCGAGGAACAGGGTTTGGGCAGCGTATCAGAGGCGCGTGTATTTGCGGTCCCTCCAGACTATCTCTAGCCATTTGCAGTTGTTCCAAATTAAACTTAGCCTCAGATATAGCTCTAGCCAAATCTTCCTTATACCTCGTAGAAAGCGGCGAAATGAGAGAAGGGGCGTGGCTAATGGCGGGAGCATGAAAATGGGGAAGAACAACATCCTGGTTGGGTGTGAGCACGGAGCAACGAGTCGAGGGGGGGGGGGAATCTAATTTTAAATCAGAGTTATTCTGCTGGGGAAATGGCGGAGAGACTGTTTGCGGAACCTCCTTATCTTTCCTTCCTGACCTAAAAACCCGCTCTCGTGCTACTCTCTCCCAAATCTTAAAAACAGACCAGTCTATAGAATTAACAGGCTTTTCCCTTAACCTAGACATCTCAACCACCTCTAGCTGAGCCCGAATCTTAGCTAAAAATTTAACACTAAATGTCAGATGGGGATGTAAGAAATCGAAAATGCTTTAGCGCATAACGAAATCTGCCAACAAACGCTCGCAGAATAATGCTTCAGCGCAACAATCTCCTCAGGGCTAGACAAAATGCAAGTTAGCAGTAGAATCCTGTTGCATATATCATATGTTAGTAGCCGGTGTTACAGGGACACCTAGTGGTGCTCCCAAAATGTTGCATGTATGACCCGGATGTGGTCTTTGGCCGTGCGCGGGGAATTCAGTTTAATAAAGGCTATACTGCGAAAAACCCTAATAAAACGACGCAGCCTAAAACCCCAAAACAGCAATGAAAGGAAACCTTATAGTTAACTCACGGCGGGAAAGAATACAATTTCGAAAGAAAAAAAAAACACATTAAACCGCTAATTAACTCACCCAGCAACTGGTCCTTTGTTGTCCCTCTGGCTCGGGCGGGATCACCGGGAGAGCGGAGTAGTAGTTGTTGTTTCCTTTGTCTCCCAGACAACCAGCTAGCCTACTGGAAATCTAGCAGTTACGATTTAACAGTGTACAAAATGTGAACAATACCTACCTGGATAATAGGCGCTCTTAACAAACAATACAAGGCAAGAGCCGAAGCTCAAAAATGCAATCAAAAATCCCACTGAGCCGGCGAAATAGCGCTAGACAAACACAAAGACAACACAACCCCGTTCGGGGACAAAAACAGACACTCCGGAGATTAGCTGGTAATCGCACTCACTGCGAACTTCAACCCATTTGGAAATCGCACTCACTGCGAACTTCAACCCTGTGGGAATCGCACTATCTGCGAACTTCAACCCTGTGGAAATCGCACTATCTGCGAACTTCAACCCTGTGGAAATCGCACTATCTGCGAACTTCAACCCTGTGGAAATCGCACTATCTGCGAACTTCAACCCTGTGGAAATCGCACTATCTGCGAACTTCAACAGGTTCCCTTCTGTGCTAATTCTGGAACATCGAACTAAAGCAACCCAAAAACGTTATCCTAGAAGTGCACTCTCACTTCTTAACTACAGCCGAGCCGACAAACAATCTAAACTGTAGTCTACATCAACTGTAAGGGAGCGAGTCCCAAAACCAAAATTACACCTCTTCTGAAGAGAACCCCGGTAGCCTAAACAAGGACGAAGTCAGAGAACAATGCAATATCACCAATCCTAAACTGCCACTGTTAAAAACAACGCCTTATCGCCACCACCTTCCCCGGGGAGTTTGCTTTCAACAATACGCCAGACCCACAACACAATCTGAAACGAAACCAAGGCAAATACCAAGCATAAAAGGATTCGTTTTTCAACGTACCGTGAGTTTAGCCGAGTGAAACCAAACGAGGCGGACTTCTCCGAACCAATGCAATAGGCGCAAAGAGAGAAGATTTTCCAGAGCTCGCTACTGCTCCGCACGTCTGGCTTCCTTCGTTGTTCACTCCAGGCGAACCTCACAGCAGCCGATCCCGTCCCGAGTCGCCAAATTGTAATGGAAATTACTGTTCTAGTAAAAATGATTTACCAAGATTCGCTCAAAAGGTTAAGTCTGGTTTATTGTGAAAAACATACGAGCGCAAGGACTTCCTGAACAACGAGTGGTTAGTCAGCGAAGTGAATTCATGGGTATTGCTGTGGCTTATATGCAATCAAAACAAAGGTACAGTGCTTCCAGGATGTGATTGGCTACTGCATTGTACATATGAATGGCAGGCGTGGCAAAGAGTAAAGACATGTGACATGAGAAAATGAATGGCAGGCGTGGCCAAGAATAAAGACATGTGACATGAGAAAAAGGCGGTAGTTTCTAAGAGGGACAAAGGAACAATGGATGGTTATTCTGGAGCAGACAGATGGCCTTCTGGAAGCCATTTTGTATGTTAGCACAGCCATGTGAATACTTGGGGGGAGGTGATGAATTACAAGAGAAGTGAGAGGACAAAGGTTTAAGGTGTTTGGATGTAAATTCCTTCACAGTGTGTTCTAGTTCAACTGTGTCCAAATATAATTTATAGTTGTGATCTTGATACCCAGACCTTTTTAGGAAGGAGACATCAGCACTAGATCATCTGCATACAACAGGCACTTTTTTCTGAGTCTTGTAGGGTGATACCAGTTGCTGAAGATTGTTCTAATATTTTAGCCAATTCATGAATATAAATGTTGAATCGAGTAGGAGACAGATTACAGCCGTGTTTCACTCCACGTTGTTGTGAGAATGAGTCTGTTTGTTTCTTGCCAATTTTAATAGCACATTTGTTATTTGTGTACATTGATTTGATTACATCATATGTTTTTTCACCGACCCCCATTTCAAGTAATTTATAGAAAAGACCATTATGCCAGATTGAATCGAATGCTTTTTTGAAGTCTCAAAAACATGCAAATATCTTGCCTTTGTGTTGGTTTATTTGTTTGTCAATTAGGGTGTGGAGGGTAAAGATATGATCTGATGTGCGGTAATTTGGGAGAAATCAATTTGACTTTTATTCAGGATATTGTGGTCATCAATAAATTGCATTAGTCTGCTGTTTATAATGCTGCAGAACAGTTTTTCCAGATTACTGTTAACACAGATTCCTCAATAATTATTTGGGTCAAATTTGTCGCCATTTTTGTAAAGTGGTGTGATCAATCCTTGGTTCCAGTTATCTGGGAAAGTGCCTACAGCTAGGATGGTATTGAAAACTTTTAGGATAGTCAATTTGAATTTATCATCTGAGTATTTGATAATTTCATTTAAAATGGAATCAACACCACAGGCCTTTCTGAGTTTTAGATTATAATTTTTTCAGTTAATTATTTTTCTGTAATTGGGGTGTCACAGGGATTCTGACTGTGTGTTTATGTAATGTGACTGTGTATGTGTGTGTGCGTGTGTGTGTGCGTGTGTGTGTGTGTGTGTTCCAGACCCCAGCCACACCACCTGTGTGGACCCCGGGACCCCGCTCTTCGGGAACCAGAACAACACTCAGGGCTACCAGGTAAGGACACCCACACACACAGACATACACACACACAAACACACAAACACACACAAACACACACACACACAAACACACCACGCACACACACACACACACACAGAGACAACAACACCTTTGATTTGTTGGTTGCCAGAAGCACCTCCTGTTTCATTGCATGGAGTGAGTTTTCAATGGATGTTGAATGGATGCTTCAAAGTTTTAAGAAGGGTGTGTGTGCGTGTGTGTGTGTGTGTGTGTGTGTGTCCTCACAGATAAGCAGCACAGTGTTCTTCAGCTGTAGAAAGGGCTACCTGCTCCAAGGGTCCATCTCACGCACCTGTCTGCCCAACCTCACATGGAGCGGCCTCCAGCCAGAGTGCATCGGTCAGTATGTTCATGTTCATGTTCATGTTCATGTTCATGTTCATGTTTATGTTTATGTTTGTTTATGTTTATGTTTATGTTTATGTTTATTGATTTGGTCACCATTAGCTGACCCCTTGGCGACCGGTAGACTTCCTGGGGTCCATAAAAGGACATAGAACATAGAATGTTCATACAGTCAGACAATAACTTAGCACATTCATACACAAACCTAACATGAAACATACAATTACACCCCTCCTCTCCTCCTCCTCCTCCTCTCCACCTCCTCCTCCTCCTCCTCCTCTCCACCTCCTTTCCCCCACCCCACCCCCACTCCTCCTCCTCTCTTCCTCCTCCTCTTTTTCATCCTCTCCTCTCCTCTCTCCTCTCCCCCTCCTCCTCTCTTCCTCCTCTTCTGCACTCTCCTCTCCCCTCCTCCTGTCCTCCTCCTCTCCTCTCCCCCTCCTCCTCCTCTTCTCCTCTCTCCTCTCCCTCTCCTCCCCTCCCCTCCCCCTCCTCCTCCTCCTCCTCCTCCTCCTCCCTGTGTCCAGCCCACCACTGTGGTCAGCCGGAGCTCCCTGGCCAGGCGGATGTGAGAGGCATGGAGCTTCCCTCGCTGGGCTTCACCCTGATCTACAGCTGCCAGCCGGGCTTCTACCTGAGCGCCGGGTCAGAGCACCGGACCTGCCGGCCCGACGGCAGCTGGACAGGGAAGCCCCCCCTCTGCGCCGGTACGCAACCAACACACACACACACACACACACTCACTCACACACACACACACACACACACACACACACACACACACACACACACTCACACACACACACACACTCACACACACGCACACACACACACACACACACAAACACACGTGATATGGAGTGCAGGAATGTTCTTATTGCCAGCCCCCCCCCCCCCCCCCCCCCCACACACACACATAAACATCAGAGCGTCTTTTGCTGATGGTTTGGAACATGTCCCTGATTGGTCCAGCGTCTCTTAGTGATGTTCATTGTGATCTGTGGCTGTTATTTGGCTGGGGAGACCGCCACGTTGACCACTGGGAGATTTAGGGGAATCAGCTAATGTTGACAAAGTACTCTGGTCACTTACTTAGTCACACACACTCACACGCGTGCCAAAACATGCCGCTTCATCCATCACACAATGACAAGAAAACACACACACACATACACATTGATAAACAGCTACACACACACACACACACACGCACACACACACACACACACACACACACACACACAAACACACACACACACACACACACACAGCAACATTAGCAGAGACCCAAACTTGATTAGGTCAATGTATCGTATTGATTTGGTTAGCGGGTAACGGGGTCTTATAAATGGTGTGGCGAGCGCGTTAACAAGGTCTAGTAGATAAATAGACTCACATTACCACTCCCCCGGGACAGGCTAAACACACACGACAAATGGAGTCATAGACACACAATTATCTATGCTAGATAAATGCTAATGGAGTAAAGAGAGAGAGAGAGAGAGAGAGAGAGAGAGAGGGGCTGGGATGGATCCCAGGGCTGGGCAGAGGAGAAATATGGAGGCGAAGGGGTATTTTTAAGGCCCACCATTAAAAGAGAAGGAAGGAGAGAGAGAGAGAGAGAGAGAGAGAGAGGGGGAGAGACAGAGAGAGGGAGAGAAAGACAGAGAGATAGGGCGATAGAGAAGGAGAGAGAGGGAAGAGAGAGAGAGGGAGAGAGAGAGAGGAAGAGAGAGAGAGAGATAGGGAGAGGGAGAGAGAGAGGGCGATAGAGAGAGAGATAGGGCGATAGAGAGAGATAGGGCGATAGAGAGAGAGAGATTGGGCGATAGAGATAGGGCGATGGAGATAGAGAGAGAGAGAGATAGAGCGATAGAGAGAGAGATAGGGCGATAGAGAGAGAGAGAGAGATAGGGTGATAGAGAGAGAGAGAGAGGGGAGGGGGGGGCAGCCTTAGCGAAGGCGAGATATTAACTGCACCTGTGGGGAAAAGACAGAGGAGCAACTCAGTGCCATGACAGCTAATAAAGCAACGGGTGTGCTCTGTGGTTTGTGCGTGCTCTGTGGTGTGTGTGTGTGTGTGTGTGTGTGCGCGTGTGTGCATGTGCATGTGTGTGCACTTGCATGTTGTGTGTGTGTACTCCTGACTCCCTATGTTTCATTTATACATATCCCTATTTTACCTCTTGTTGTTTGTTTATTTTGTTTGTCTGTTTCTTTATTTTGTTAGGGCGTGTGTGTGTTTCCCACCAGGCCAGTAAGGCGGTATTAAACTGTCTCCCCTAGTGCGCTGAAACCCAGGGTTGATTTACTGTTGGCCGTGTCGGCTTGGCCAGATGCCTCTTTGTCAACATGACGGCGTCGCCGACCGCAGCAACCCTCGTTCCAGGGTTACTTGAGGGAGGCGGGAAGCGCCGGTGTTCTGAATAGTCCTCAGGATGTCCTACCACCCATTATATTATATTTAATTCATGGGTAGCGCATCTTGTCAGGTAGGGAAGGTCTATCAGAATATGCTACGACCCATTTGATTGTGCTGAATTCATGGGTAGCACATCCTGTCAGGTAGGGAATGTTGATAGACATTTCAACAATCCCTGAGAAGGTACGCCAACTTTTCAGAACAGTGGTCGTGACTCCTCGCTCCGCGCGTAGCTTGACGTGACCACCATCCTGTAAGGGACCGGAGAACCTTGACATGACCGCCGTCCTGTAAGGGACCGGAGAGCCTTGACATGACCGCCATCCTGTAAGGGACCAGAGAACCTTGACGTGACCGCCGTCCTGTAAGAGACCGGAGAACCTTGACATGACCGCCGTCCTGTAAGAGACCGGAGAACCTTGACATGACCGCCGTCCTGTAAGGGACCGGAGAACCTTGACGTGACCGCCGTCCTGTAAGGGACCAGAGAACCTTGACGTGACCGCCGTCCTGTAAGGGATCGGAGAACCTTGTTGAAGCTGAGCGTGTGGCGAAACGCGGCGATAGGAACCCTCTCATGTGGCGTGTAAAAGGAAAGGAAAGTTGAACCGGAGCGAGGGCCCTAGTAACGGCGTTACGGCCAGGTTGGTCCCAAGGATCGGGCTTGTAAACTAGACCCCGAGTGACCCCTGAGTGACCCCCATCCTAATGCTTCTGTTTCCCTCCTCCCAGCTGATAACCGGCCCAGCGGGAAGACGGGGGCAGGAGCCGTACAGGAGCAGCCCAACGCCAAACTACCAGGTAGCTAACCACGCCTCCAAAATGGCCGCTGGCCCGCCTCTCCAACCACTTCCTAAGATACCTTGACCCAACTTGCAATTGTCTACATCTTCAATTAAAAAAACTTAAAAAAAATATGGAAAACCCAAATGATGTCTGTTATTGTTGATAAGGCGATTAATGGCGGTTGGATTTGTTTGCGACTTCCCCTCCCCCCGGCCTCACCTCCTCCCCCTCTCCTCCCTCCCTCCGTCCAGTCCCGGGCGGCGTGTTCTCCCAGAACTCCCTGTGGCGCGGCTCCTATGAGTACCTGGGCAAGAAGCAGCCCGCCATGCTCAGCATCACCGCCTTCCAGCCAATCAGCAGCCAGGTCAACGGGACGCTGATCGACCACAGCGGCGTGGAGCTCAAACTGGCCGGTGCGTCACGTCGTCCCTCGGGTCTCTCCGTGGTCAATGGGGTTTTTTCTAGTTTGCGTGCGTGTGGATAAACGCACACTTCGTAGAGGTCTGGAATATCTAGATAATTGGTTCTCTTCCCAGGTAGTAACAGCACCTGCTATTGGCCCAATAGGACCCAATGACTAAGTGTATATGTAAAAAAAAAAAAAAAAGTATACCTTTTTTTAGATAATATAACAATGTAATTTGTCATTGTGTATGTGATGTGTAATTCTGCTACAGCGGGTCTTACAGGGTTAACCTGCTGTTCTCACCGTATTCTCGTATGGTAGCTGCTTTCCAAGCTAATCTGAGTTTCCCGAAAGATGTCGCTGCAGCTGGGAACAAGCTACGATATTCACACACTGATAAGAGTCCGATGGGGTTTTGTGAGAGGAGATGGCCTGCGCAGAGAGTGCGATGACCTGGGAGGCTGATTTGGCCTCTGATTGGTCACTGACCGCAGATTTTTTACTTTTCTAGTATTACTAACAAGTCCTGCACTCTAGCGAGCTGTCTGTAGCATATCTGGCACACAACTGTGATTTACTTGGACTTTCTTCCATGTTAACTCCCACTTCACAGATATTTTTATTACATAAATGGCAAAGTATTACCTAAATGAGTTTTTCATTTAGTCCTGACTATACGCTCCCGATTAAATAATCAAATGCAGCTGGATTTGATTTGAAAGGACATGCGCTGGCTCCGCCCCTCTGCTTGTGTTTTGCAGCCTTGGCACAAGCTAACCAGTCTCCCGTTAGCACAAGCTAACCAGTCTCCCCTTGGCACAAGCTAACCAGTCTCCCCTTGGCACAAGCTAACCAGTCCCCCCTTGGCACAAGCTAACCAGTCTCCCGTTAGCACAAGCTAACCAGTCTCCCGTTAGCACAAGCTAACCAGTCTCCCGTTAGCACAAGCTAACCAGTCCCCCGTTAGCACAAGCTAACCAGTCTACCGTTGCCGTTGAGCTGAATTGAATTGAAACCTTTATTTATTTACAATAAAACAAGCTCTGATTACAATTTTTTTCAAGCATACAAAATAGGAACATGTTACAACAAAACAACATAAAATCAAGTACGAAGTCATCAGATCCCATAACAACAAGACTACTGTACATGACACGTCCAGTCCAGGGACCTGAAGAACTCCAGATGACTGTCCCATCTAAGCAGTGTCCGCTGTTGTTCCAGGGACCTACAAGCGAGAGGAGGCGCAGCTCGTGCTGCAGGTGTACCAGGTCCGAGGCCCGGTCGAGATCTTCGTCAACAAGTTCAAAAACGACAACTGGGCTCTCGACGGACATGTAAGTACAAGACCAAAGCCGTCTGGGACGAAGAAGTCAGAGCTGTGTGTATGAGTCTGTGTGTGTGTGTGTGTGTGTGAGTGTGTATGTGTGTGTGTGTGCACGCGCATGTGTTTGCTTCTATAGCAGCCCCCCCCACACACACATACATACACACACACACACACACACACTAACAAACGCCCACGCGTACCTGTATAATGCAGCATACACATGCTTGCTTACACATGCATAGATCACGCACACACACACGAACGCACGCACACGCGCGTGCACACACACACGCACACACACACACGCACACACACACACTTACTCTGTCACACTGGGGAGATGTAGGGTCCTGTGAGAATTTTCTCTTTAATTAAAATGTCAGTTAAATCATTGCTTTGGTAATCAGGGCTAGACAACCCCCCTCCTCTACACCCCAACCCCCTCTAATGCTTCCCAGGCCAGACATAATTAAAAGAGCAGGTCACAGTGTGTAGTTGTGTGTGTGTGTGTGTGTGTGTGTGTGTGCGCATGAGTGACACACCACATCCAAGTGTGTGTGCGTGCTTGAATCATATAGCGGGCTGAACATTAATCTGCTCTGACATTATCTCGTGTCAGAGTGCACATGTGTGTGTGTGTCCCTCGCGAGCCAAGTGTCAAATGAGGTGTCAGTCCGGAGAGTCTCCTCTCCGCTGGTGTGTTTCCCTCCCAGCGCGGGGCCCCAATCTCTGACACCGTGCTGCCGGGGGCCACGTTCCAATCCCAATGTTCTCCCTGTCTCTGACACCGTGCAGCCGGGGGCCACGTTCCAATCCCAATGTTCTCCCTGTCTCTGACACCGTGCAGCCGGGGGCCACGTTCCAATCCCAATGTTCTCCCTGTCTCTGACACCGTGCTGTAGGGGGCCACGTTCCAATCCCAATGTTCTCCCTGTCTCTGACACCGTGCAGCCGGGGGCCACGTTCCAATCCCAATGTTCTCCCTGTCTCTGACACCGTGCAGCCGGGGGCCACGTTCCAATCCCAATGTTCTCTCTCCCCTCCTCTCAGGTGTCCTACCTGGCCTCGTCCAGCTCCTTCGTGTTCCAGGGCTTTGTCCGGGGGAAGGGCTTCGGTCAGTTCGGCCTCCAGAGGCTGGGTGAGTAGCGTCCGGAGCGTTGGGGGGGTGGCGCCGGGACCCCCGGGCTGCGGGTCTCGTACGGCGGACTGGTGTAGGTGACGGGGAGGGGGCGAGGGTTCAGAGCCCAGACCTGGCAACCACACGGCTGACCCAACCCACCATCCAGCTGAATGGGACGTGCGTAGGCCAGGCTAGAAATAAACCCTGTGCACGCGCACACACACACATAAACACACACACACACACGGCGTCTCGGGCGCCGAGCTATCAACGACCGCGCGGAGGCCGACTGTTTCCTAAACATTCCGCGTCGTTCCCCTCTCTTTGAGTCCAACGTGCCGTGTCATGTCAGGTGTTTTCTCAGGGAGGGCGTGGCGTTTTCTCAGGGAGGGCGTGGCGGATTCTCAGGGAGGGCGTGGCGTTTTCTCAGGGAGGGTGTAGCGTTTCCTCAGGGAGGGTGTAGCGTTTCCTCAGGGAGGGCGTAGCGTTTTCTCAGGGAGGGCGTGGCGTTTTCTCAGGGAGGGCGTGGCGTTTTCTCTTTCGTGTACGTGGAGCAGGAATCTCATCCAAGCGATCCCTTGGGCAGCGTTGGCATCAGAGGGATGGGTGTTGGGAGGGAGAGAGAGAGAGAGAGAGAGAGAGAAAGAGAGGGAGGGAGGGAGAAAGAAAGAGAGAGAGGAAGAGAAAGAGAGGGAGGGAGAAAAAGGGAGAGAGAGAAAGAGGGAGAGAAAGAGAGGGAGGGAGGGAGGGAGGGAGGGAGAGAGACAGAGAGTGAGGGAGAGGGAGACAGAGAGTGAGGGAGAGAGAGAGACAAAGAGTGAGGGAGAGAGACAAAGAGAGGGAGGGAGAGGGAGATAGAGAGGGAGGTAGAGAGAGGGTGGGGGAGAGAGAGAGCATGAGGGAGGGAGAGAGAGAAAGAGAGCATGAGGGAGGGAGAGAGAGAGAGCATGAGGGAGAGAGAGAGAGAGAGAGAGAGAGAGATGTAATCAGATAGAGAGGTCGGAGGGGAGGAGGGGGAACGCAGACAGGGGTGATGGAGAGAGAGAGAGAGGAGGAGGGGGAAGTGATGGAGACGACAGCATAACTCACTGGTGTTCAGATCAGCTCCTACTTCCAAACACTACTGAACAGTTAGACAGACTGACTCCAAACTCCCATTGGCCGGTCAACCCAGGAGACTGCTGGGTAATGTTGATCTGTAAATGTATGTTAATCAAATCAAATGTGTTCTTGTGCCGTGTCCAAGCATGAAGCGTGGGGCCAACGGCCGACACCCCCCCCCACCCCCCGAACAGCTCCTCACCCACTATTATACATGAAGCTGGAGTTGGCGCCAGGGCACGCGTGTGTGTGTGCGAGCACGTGTGTGTGTGTGCGCATGTGTGTGTGTGTGAGCACGTGTGTCGGCGCTCACGTCTGCATCTGTTCCTGTGCGTCTGCTGGCTCAGCAGGGGCTGATTGGCTGGCACCGTCCCACCCGTTAATTGAATGTATTCTTGTTTGTCGCTCGGACTTTATTGGTTCTTTGTTGGCGTCGTCTCGCGAACAGCTGGTCATCACTCTCCCGGCGAGGCTGGACACAGCGCCTCGGACTGAAAACCGAACGTGAAATGACTTCATCACCGCCGGGACCTTGATATCAATAATTAAAAGTCATTGTCAGCGTAATGGAATTTGACGTCTCTAGAGAACACACTTGTCAGTTGAGTTTATTAGGGGGAGATTGAGCGCTCACAACATCCCCCTCTAGTCTACTCCCATTCGTTACTTTTCCCGCCCTTTTTTTCTGCGTTGTTACTTGGGCTCGCGCGTCTGTCATGTCCGCCTGGCTCGCTGACGAACAGACACTTTCTCTTTCATGTGGCCCTAACGTCCCTGCTGTATATTTGCATCGACCGAGGACCTTCTGATGGACTGAAGTCGTCTTCATCTGCGTTTAACTTTAATTGTCACTTTAGAGATTGTCCTCTTTAAAATGTGATAATGCTCATCTGGACGTTGTCTTTTCCCTGTGACAGAGAGTTTAGACCCCAGCAGAGAAAACCCAGGCTACAACTTTGCCTCCAACAGCACTTCTGTGGCGGCGGCCATCTTAGTGCCTTTCATAGCCATGATCATCGCCGGCTTCGCTCTGTTCCTGTACAAACACAGGTGCGGTACCAACGCCACACTCACACGCGTACTGTACACACACACACACACACACATACACACACACACAATGCACACATTACTTTTGACCAGTATCACTGTTACCCCCAAGCTTTAAACAAGGCCATACAGTAGTTACTGCATTGGTTTTGAATGTAAATCTAAATCTTATTCCCAAACCAATTTCCAGAAGTGTAGGCTTTGAAAATATGTGATTTCAACTCTAAAAAGTATGATATACGTGGATTTCAAGTTCAGGAATTACATGGTTTATGCTTACCGAGCTCTGAAGTGGTCCTGTAAACCCCATAGGTCCTTTCGCCCCTGCATTTCGAAACAACAGTAACTTGTAAACAGTAGTAATTTCACCGAACATACAACAGCCATCCCTTCACGCTGTAAACCTCCGCAAAATTTGGATTCGGATGACTGTACTAGTCAGATACATGCCAGGGAAGCCAGGAATAGGGCTAAACATGAAATTCAGTGTCCTTATCCTTTAAGGTTAGGGTTAGGGTTAGGGTTAGGTGAGTTAACCTTAGTTAACATAAATAACATTAGTAAATGGATAATAGAGACATTAGTTAACTGTGACTTAATGCTTAATAATGCATTCACTAATGCTTATTAATGTATAATTATTGTATTTTATTATTGTAAAGTGTTACCAATAAAGTTTTACTTATGTACTTCCCTCAGGAGGAGACCCAAAGTCCCGTTCAACGGCTACGTGGGCCACGAGAGCACCAACGGCCGGGCCACGTTCGAGAACCCCATGTACGACCGCAACATCCAGCCCACAGACATCCTGGCCAGCGAGACGGAGTTCACCGTCAGCACGGTGTGCACGGCCGTATAGCGACCGCCCGCCAACCAGGTCAGTCCCGCCAGCAGCACAGGCTCCGCCTCCGCCAGGAAATGGCGGCGGAACGGTTCCACTCCCCACAGTCGGGCATTATGTCTCTTTAGACTACAGCATGATTGAAGCCCGTAGGCGAAGAACCATGTCACCTTTACATGTACAGCTGCGTTACTGGTTGATCATCTCAGTGTCTTCTGACTTTTACATCAGAAGAGGGTTAAATGCAAGGCACTACATACAAGACGTTGATGTACAGTATATCATTCATACAAAATATGATGAGGATGATGGTCTGTGCATCTGTTACTGATCAGGCTCTTCCCCAAAAATCCCAAACAGTATATAGTTATTCGTCTGTCGGCTACAACCGTCACCTCCGGTCCCTGCTGTCACCTTCTGTGCTGGAATCTCCGCTAGTCTGTCTCTCTCTGCGTTGTCTCAGACGCTGTCTGAATACGTTGAGAAAGCAGACAGGGAGGCGGTGTTTACAGAACGAGGCAACGCCGTGTTCATGAGCGCGTAACGCGCAGCTCCTCACAGTCAGACAGGCCCGGCCGTCACGTCGGGCTCGGGGATATCATCGCAAATATAATAGCTTCATTCATCCTCGGTCTCTCGCCAGCCCCAGACCGCAGTTCCGCCAGCGTTTTTGGCTGTGTGCGATTTGTTAGGGGAGGGGGAAGAAAAGCGAGAAGCCCTTTTAAAAGCGTAGGGCGTCATCGTCCGGCCGTGACCGTGAGATAGACCGAGACACGGCCCTGCCCAGACCTGAGAACCGCTGAGGCAACCAGACACAGATTGTCAGAATGCAATTTCTGACTAAATATTTTAAAGCTTAAAGGATCTTGTAAAGGGTAGAAATGTAGACCTGCAGACTGGAAGCTCTGCCAGGACCCTGTGTGATTGGCTTTCTGCTGGATTTCCTTGATATTCCCTTTGAATGCAACTCTAAATTATGTTTGTTTTTTTCATTAGGCAGTGTTTTATCTGCAAATTACCAATTCATTATTTTTCGAGTTATGAAATGCTGATAACCTTCTCTCTGTCTTTCATCCCTCATTTTCCATCTCACCTTCTACCTCCATATTCCTCATCTTTACCTCCCCCTCTACCCCTCCACCTCTACCCTCTACCTCTACCCCTCCACCCTCCCCCTCCACCTCTACCCTCTACCCCTCCACCCTCCCCCTCCACCTCTACCCTCTACCTCTACCCCTCCACCCTCCCCCTCTACCCTCTACCTCTACCCCTCCACCCTACCCCTCCACCTCTACCCTCCCTCTCTACCCCTCTACCTCTACCCTCCCCCTCTACCCCTCTACCTCTACCCTCCCCCTCTACCCCTCCACCTCTACCCTCTACCTCTACCCCTCCACCCTCCCCCTCCACCTCTACCCTCTACCTCTACCCCTCCCCCTCTACCCTCTACCTCTACCCCTCCACCCTCCCCCTCCACCTCTACCCTCTACCTCTACCCCTCCACCTCTACCCTCCCTCTCTACCCCTCTACCCCTCTACCTCTACCCTCCCCCTCTACCCCTCTACCTCTACCCCTCTACCTCTACCCTCCCCCTCTACCCCTCCCCCTCTACCCTCCCTCTCTACCCCTCTACCCCTCTACCTCTACCCTCCCCCTCTACCCCTCTACCTCTACCCTCCCCCTCTACCCCTCTACCCTCCCCCTCTACCCCTCCCCCTCTACCCCTCTACCTCTACCCTCCCCCTCTACCCCTCTACCTCTACCCTCCACCCTCCCCCTCTACCCCTCTACCCTCCCCCTCTACCCCTCCCCCTCCACCCTCCCCCTCTACCCCTCCCCCTCTACCCTCCCTCTCTACCCCTCTACCCTCCCCCTCTACCCCTCCCCCTCCACCCTCCACCCTCCCCCTCCCCCTCCACCCTCCCCCTCTACCCCTCCCCCTCTACCCTCCCCCTCTACCCCTCTACCCTCCCCCTCTACCCCTCCCCCTCCACCCTCCACCCTCCCCCTCCCCCTCCACCCTCCCCCTCTACCCCTTTACCTCTACCCTCCCCCTCTACCTCTACCCTCCACCCTCCCCCTCTACCTCTACCCCTCCACCCTCCCCCTCTACACTCTACCTCTACCCTCCCCCTCTACCCTCCCCCTCTACCCCTCCACCTCTACCCTCCCCCTCCCCCTCTACCCCTCCACCCTCCTCCTCTACACTCTACCTCTACCCTCCCCCTCTACCCTCCCCCTCTACCCCTCCACCTCTACCCTCCCCCTCCCCCTCTACCCCTCCACCCTCCCCCTCTACCCCTCTACCTCTACCCTCCACCCTCCCCCTCTACCCCTCCACCCTCCCCCTCTACCCCTCTACCTCTACCCCTCCACCCTCCCCCTCCACCTCTACCCTCTACCTCTACCCCTCCACCTCTACCCTCCCTCTCTACCCCTCTACCCCTCTACCTCTACCCTCCCCCTCTACCCCTCTACCTCTACCCCTCTACCCTCCCCCTCTACCCCTCCCCCTCTACCCCTCTACCTCTACCCTCCCCCTCTACCCCTCTACCTCTACCCTCCACCCTCCCCCTCTACCCCTCTACCCTCCCCCTCTACCCCTCCCCCTCCACCCTCCCCCTCTACCCCTCCCCCTCTACCCTCCCTCTCTACCCCTCTACCCTCCCCCTCTACCCCTCCCCCTCCACCCTCCACCCTCCCCCTCCCCCTCCACCCTCCCCCTCTACCCCTCCCCCTCTACCCTCCCCCTCTACCCCTCTACCCTCCCCCTCTACCCCTCCACCCTCCACCCTCCCCCTCCCCCTCCACCCTCCCCCTCTACCCCTTTACCTCTACCCTCCCCCTCTACCTCTACCCTCCACCCTCCCCCTCTACCTCTACCCCTCCACCCTCCCCCTCTACACTCTACCTCTACCCTCCCCCTCTACCCTCCCCCTCTACCCCTCCACCTCTACCCTCCCCCTCCCCCTCTACCCCTCCACCCTCCCCCTCTACCCCTCTACCTCTACCCTCCACCCTCCCCCTCTACCCCTCCACCCTCCCCCTCTACCCCTCTACCTCTACCCCTCTACCCTCCACCCTCCCCCTCCCCCTCTACCCCTCCACCCTCCCCCTCTACCCCTCCACCCTCCCCCTCTACCCCTCTACCTCTACCCCTCTACCCTCCACCCTCCCCCTCTACCCCTCCACCCTCCCCCTCTACCCCTCCACCCTCCCCCTCTACCTCTACCCCTCTACCCTCCACCCTCCACCCTCCACCCTCCACCTCTACCCTCCCCCTCTACCCCTCTACCTCTACCCTCCACCCTCCACCTCTACCCTCCCCCTCTACCCCTCTACCCTCCCCCTCTACCCTCCCCCTCTACCCTCCCCCTCTACCCTCCACCTCTACCCTCCCCCTCTACCCCTCCACCCTCCACCTCTACCCTCCCCCTCCACCCTCCCCCTCTACCCTCCCCCTCTACCCTCCCCCTCTACCCTCCACCCTCCCCCTCCACCCTCCCCCTCTACCCTCCCCCTCTACCCCTCTACCCCTCCACCCTCCCCCTCTACCCTCCCCCTCTACCCCTCTACCCCTCTACCCCTCTACCTCTACCCTCCCCCTCTACCCCTCTACCTCTACCCTCCCCCTCTACCCTCCACCTCTACCCTCCACCTCTACCCTCCCCCTCTACCCCTCCACCCTCCCCCTCCACCTCTACCCTCCCCCTCCACCCCTCCACCCTCCCCCTCTACCCTCCCCCTCTACCCCTCTACCCTCCCCCTCTACCCTCCCCCTCTACCCTCCCCCTCTACCCTCCACCCTCCCCCTCCACCCTCCCCCTCTTCCCTCTACCTCTACCCTCCACCCTCCCCCTCTACCCTCCCCCTCTACCCCTCCACCCTCCCCCTCTACCCTCCCCCTCTACCCCTCTACCCCTCTACCTCTACCCTCCCCCTCTACCCCTCTACCTCTACCCTCCCCCTCTACCCCTCCACCTCTACCCTCCCCATCCATCCATCCATCCATCCATCCATCCATCCATCTATCCATCCAATCATCCATCCATCCATCTAGGCAGAGGATGAGGAGGAAGACCTTTGTTCACCTGCGACCCCCCTTTATGAGACAGAGCCCCACCTCCCTGCCCCTCACACCACCCCCCCCCCCTGCTACCTGGGGACACAGAGAGAGGGAGAACCATCTTGTACCCACTGAAATCTACCCACGACACGTCGCGCCCGAGGGCCCAACTTCCCACAGAAGAGACAACAGGAAAAAAAAAAGAATAGAAAACAATATCACGCTAACCGACTGATCGCTAACCCTAACATAACTCCTGAGGGGCGTGTCCTCCCTCCACCCAGCTAAGCCACAGCAGGGCGGAGCCAGGCTGTGATTGGACGGCGCCGTCGTAAGGAGTCTGACAAAAACACAACAGGTCAACCGACCTTCGACGGCGGCGAAACTGTCCGGTAGCTGCCCCCCCGTGAGGACTGGACGCCGTGCGAGCATGCTGCGTCAGAGGACCAGCCTGGGAGTGTGAATCTGGACCTATAAACTGGGGGAGATTGTCCACTGTGGATTGCTTTGGATTCTGGTTCTCTGTTCTCTACAGGCTTGGGTTTGTAACATGCTTGCTTTTTCAATAATGAAAACCTTTTTTTTTCTGACTGATTCATTCTCTGAAAAGTTCTTCAGAGGCCCTGGAACTGTGAATCTGAGGTTTAACTTCAGCTGAATGAGATTTGGAGGCTTTTTTGAAGACATGGATGCTATCATTAAAGCTCTTCACACCCCTCCCTTTTGAGTGAGGCGAGGAGGAGATTCTGCTTGCTAAAGAATTCCAGAAAAAGGGGTTAAAAGGTGACTTAGGCTCCTGGAGAAAGCACTTAGTAAGGTGTTAGAGAGGCTTTCTCAGTGTGTGTGCGCGTGTGTGTGTGTGATCTTTCTTTCCCTTTCATGACATTGGTTGATTCCTAAATATTCAACACAAGACTTCTGATTTTCTCTCTCTGCTTAGTGTTATTTTCAGGAGCTAAGGTGGCATAGTAAACCGCTAACCCAAAAGGCCTGTTTTGGACACTGAGAAATCAATCCTGTCTTTATAGACATAAGACCAATGATGAAATTCAACTGCAAACATAGTGTCCGTCTCAAGCACTGTTCTAAGTTGTACCCTCACGCTGTCCTTGTTGGACTCCTTGTGCAATCAGTGGAGGTAACCTTCGGTTTGTGTGCAGGACAGGAAGGAAAGTGTGAATCGGACTGGACTGAGCGTGTGCCGTGTGAACCCTTATCTGTCAGAGCACTGACCATAAAAGGGACATACTTCCTCCGGGACTCTCTCCTGCACTCTGCTCTCTACGAAGGACACAGGGGTCAGTGACTTCCCTCATGCCTCTCACGTTGAGGCCAGAGGAGTAAGAAAGACAACGTCTGTGTGTTAAGGTAAGAAGCTGGACAAAATGTCCACGGACACGCAGAAGCCCTCCGGGACCAGCTGTTCTCCAGGTCGCAGGGCGAGACCAGTGCGAGGGGTCACGCGTGTGAAAGTCTGTTCTCTCATAGGTGACACTGCGCTCTCTTGTATGTTTCCCCGCAACCGCCTTGTAATCTGTCCCCTCGAGGGGTTTCGAATCTGGCATCGGCTCAGAGGTGGAGATAACGCGCGTCTCTTAGGTGAGACCTCGTTGTTCCAAGCGGGATCAGGAAGGGTTGCAGGTGACAAGATTCGGTTTGTGGTCGACTCAACTCTTCAAGCAAGAAACATCTAGGTGGACACCAGGACCTCCAGCTGTCCATAGGTAGTACATTTCTCCTCGCCTCCTTTTGCGGAGTGCCGTCGGCCTCTGACTGACCCCGCCCTCTCAACAGAGACACGTGGGGTTGGTTTTTCAGAGCTTGCCCTCGCTCGAGTCGGCGGCATCGTAATTACTCCTGCACGCTTCGATTGGAAATGATTAAGCAGATGTTGGGAAATGGCGTTTACGCTCTGATTCTGGACTCCCTGCATCACGATCTCTGAATAAACGCTAAGCCACCGTCTGTGAGGACGCGCAGCTGGAGAACGACCCACCTCCTCCATCGTCCCTGATGTGGGCGGAGAAGGGTCTGACTGGATGCTGATTGGCTGGCATTCCTCCAATGGGCACGGGCGAGTGATGCTGAGAGGGAGGTATCGGGCGAGGATATAACAGCGTTACCATGGTGATCAGTCTATGTACTGTAGATGTGCGGGTCTCGAAGGTCGATGCCGTAGAACAGTAGTGTAGTCGTTTAATTTTCCATTGGTTTCTAAACACACGGTGTTCTGGCAGTTTGATTTTCAGATGCAGTTGTAAAGTGTTGATGGTCATTGATGTTGTCGGTGGTACAGCAGACGTGTGGGTGGAAAATGGTTGGGTTGAGTAACGCTAGCAAATTGTGCCATTGTATGCATTCTCGTGTACAAAGTTATACTTGGCAAACTACTGTACCATCATCGTTGAGGGGGGACCTGTAAATCAATTATAATGACATGTAAACTACACATAAGCTACTCTCATCTGTTTTTATATATTTCATTTTTATGCAAAATATCTCACTTTTATTACTTCTTAAACCAGCATTTGCGGGATTTCTTTGTTGTAAATCTGTACATTCCAGTCAGGGATATTCAGAACAGCCTTCACAATCAAATCAACCACTAACTTCACTAACTTGTTTTCCAATGAAGACTCACCTACATCATTTTCTTGAGAAATCTATAAAGTCTTTGGAAACAATCACCCTCCTCCAATTGGTTTCACTCTGTCTCAATAATTGCTTCTACGATTGTATTACTTTTTAAAGCTGTAGCTTATCTTGTCAGCGTTGCTGTATTATTGTCCACTGCCTGTTCCAATTGTACGCTGATAGAAAAGGAAGAGATTGAATTTCCCTTGTGATTTTGTGGGCAGAATGGCATTGTAGTATTATCTCCAAGCTACCGGCTTTCACTTCACATAACAGTATGCTGTTGTTGTTTTTATCTTTCATATAATTTCATTTTGAGTCCAAGGTAGTTCAGCAAAGTGGATAGCATGAGAAGATTCCATTACTCTCCTTCATAATGTCTCTCTCTCTCAGCCTCTCTCTCTCTCTCCCTCTCCCCTCCCCCCCCCCCCCCTCTCTCTCTCTCTCTATATATATATATATATATATATATATATACATATATCTATATATATATACATATATATATCCCCCTGCCCTTCCAGTAGTTTTCCCGGGACACGTTTCCCTGTACACTGCCTCGTGAAGCTGCCATGGATTTTCTACAAGCAAATTTGATTATGCAATGCGATGACAAAATTTCAAGTTTGCTATTTTTAAGAAAAATATTTTTCAAAGTATACTCCCAGACAATGCATGCCTCGCCAAGTTATATTCTAACCAACAAGGGCTCAGTATTTAGAAATTCTGCCTAGCTTTTTGGGTCAAAGACACTGAAATATTTACCCCTGATTTTTTTTACGTACTTCACTCCCCACAAGGTTAATTTGTAGCTCAAAATGTCTTGACAATTCTGGTTTAAAGTCGCACAGAAACGGACGTTTGAGATCGTCTAACTTCCGTAGTTTGATGTATTTCCGACGCAAACAAGCTATGAGGGTGGGACATAATGTTTAGAGGAATTTGATTGGAACATTGACAAGTGGACGGGTTTTAAGAACTTTAGACAGATTTGATAGCGTTGATTGACGGGTGGATGTCGTGAGATTCTTGGCCTAAAATCTAAAGTACCTGTTGTCATCATTGCACGTGATCTACCGTTTTCCAGGAAGTAAGAAATTATATACTTTGATAAAAGATAACAACAAAAGTAGAATTTTGTAATTCGTTTGGCATACATCGTTAAATAGATGGACACTATGACCAATTATGTGAACCAAAATGGGACAGAATGCTTTTTTCATTTCTGTGCGACTTTAATAATCTAACCGCACTGTCGGTTTTTAACTATGTTGCTAATTTTGCCTATAGCACTGCAATTCTCTACAACTCCTATACGATACCAACCATCAAATTAAGCTCAAGGCAGACGATCTCATCCAAGTCATGTTGCCATGGAGACATTGAAACGCAGGTGCGACGTTCACAAAACTCACCGAGGATTTGAGGCTGTATTTATGCAACTAAATGTGCAGATACATTATGAAGCTGAATCGGATGCTAATATTGCAGAGTTTCAGATTGTTTTCTGAGAATCGTTTACTTTTTGGCTGAGGTTTAAATCCTGGTCTTGTGCAGGGCATGCTGGGAAGGGGCAGTGTACTGTCCAGAATGCACTACGGCGTCTCTGTAAAGCCTCAGAAACTGACGTGGCGAACCAACACAGGCAGCGCTCTATTTTGGATTTGCGATGATTCCAATGCGACAACACAACGTGTTTCTTAGCGTTGGGACTCAGAGCAGCTTTTCAGATGACTGGCTGCCAGCTGTCAGAGGAGCGGGACCCTCTGGTGGTCCCTTCTTCAGCTTCGGAGTCAAGCCTTTTGTGTCCCTATCAGCCCGCGTGACACGTTGTGTCTCGCACACATTACATAACTACACACACACCCTCAGAACTACACACACACCCTCAGAAATACACACACACCCTCAGAAATACACACACACCCTCAGAACTACACACACACCCTCAGAAATACACACACACCCTCAGAAATACACACACACCCTCAGAAATACACACACACCCTCAGAACTACACACACATGCACACCCACAGACGAGTCTTATGGCGCTTCTCAGTTTGTCTTTTTGATCCTGCAGGCAGCAGAGAGCTTGTTAGGATCATTTCCCAGCACTCTCCTTGTTTCCTGTCTCTGTGTCTCTCCGTGCGTGAGCCCTGTACTCATTAGCAGTCCTCTCTCTGGGCTTGTGCATGTGCTTGCGTGTGGCTGAAAGTGGAGATCTACAGTGAGGCACTTTATCGACCAAAGAAAACGCCTCAAAAATTCACCTTGTGATCGAGTTAGCACGATGGCCTTGTGATCGAGTCAGCACGACGGCCTACTTCCCCGCCTCACTTCCACTCGAGGGACAAAGAGTTTCCCTAAGAGACGAGAACCTCTCGAAGATTGATGCAGGTAATTTTGCGGAGTCGGAAGGTTTCAGTTCATGTTCCCACTTGATCATGTCGTCCCCAAGCCTCTCCGTTTTAGTTCGGCCGGTCCAGACCCTTCTCTGGAAAGTAGAATGTTCTAAAATGGAAATGTAGATCAGAGAAAAGTAGGATAGAGACAGTTAGAGAAGTAGAATGAGATGGAGAGACAGAGAGACGGAGAGAGAAAGGAAGTCTCTTGATAGGGACTCCTTCCAACTTCCTTTGCATATTTTAAGACAGAAACGCAGAGCATCTGGGTTATCACCCAGGAACAGCTCTGAGCTTCCCCTCTCCTTATCACTCTGACCTCAATAATGGAACATGTCACATGGCAGGGAGCTTCAGGCTCCCAAAGAGCTTTCCCTCCATTCCAGTTTAGAGTGATAGGGACTTGACCAGAAGCTCTTCCTGACCCACACCCTTCCTCACCGGAGGCTCGGTTTAGCTTTTACATCTCGGAAAGTTTTCTTGGGAAATGGCACACATACAATACTTTAGCTTTAGCCTTAGTATCCCAACATAGGTGTTTGCTCTAATCCCAACATAGGTATTTGTTCTAATCCCAACATAGGTATTTGTTCTAATCCCAACATAGGTATTTGCTCTAATCCCAACATAGGTATTTGTTCTAATCCCAGTATAGATATTTGTTCTAATCCCAACATAGGTATTTGTTCTAATCCCAACATAGGTATTTGTTCTAATCCCAACATAGGTATTTGTTCTAATCCCAACATAGGTATTTGCTCTAATCCCAATATAGATATTTGTTCTAATCCCAACATATATATTTGATCTAATCCAAACATAGGTATTTGTTTTAATCCCAACATAGATATTTGATCTAATCCCAATATAGGTATTTGTTCTAATCCCATCATAAATATTTGTTCTAATTCCAACATAGATATTTGTTCTAATCCCAACATAGATATTTGTTCTAATCCCAACATAGGCATTTGTTCTAATCCCAATATAGGTATTTGTTCTAATCCCAATATAGGTATTTGTTCTAATCCCAATATAGGCATTTGTTCTAATCCCAATATAGGTATTTGTTCTAATCCCAACATAGATATTTGTTCTAATCTCATGTGATGCTTCTTTACTCCACTATTCCACCCTAGTCATCATAATGGTCATCATAATGGTCTGAAGCCTGTACTACAGTAGGTTTGCATGAGGGGAATATGAGTTGATCACATTGAGTGATAAAACACAATGAAGAGTCCATATTGAGATTGTGGGACTGTAGAGGATACAGTATTGAATGTAGTTGATTTCTCTGGAGGAATGGAGGAGGACCTGTTCTCCAGTTATCATTACTATTCCCTTGTGCATTGATATGGAAATTGCTGAATTTACCCAGTTTGAATCTGAACAATATGTCACCTTGTGTTCAAGAACAGAATGTCCATCATATTTAGATATAAAGGAAATTACATGTTTATAGAAGATTATATTCAAATAGGCATTCCTATAATGTTTTTTTTTTGTCATGTTACAGATCCAGTTTGTGTCAGGCCTGTGTTAATACAGTGTAAAAGGGGCTGTTTTATTTTGTATCTCGGTTCCTGTGACATCCAGAAATCTTGTAGACTGATTAACTGAGCTCCGAGTGACTAGCGAGGAAAACCATGACCCATCAAAGCCTCAAAACACGCTTGGAAAGATCTGAGTTGAGATATGAGTTGAGATATGCAGTGCTGAGGTTTTGCTGCTGTTTGGAAACAGGTGTACATTTGACTTGAGCAGAGTGTTTAGAAGAAGAGAGAAAAAAACGAATCTTTGAAAAGAGAGGACTGGCGGACGAACATAAAAACCTTTTTGTACAGAGATATATTTTTATGAAAATACATTTGTAATATAAAAGAGAAGAAATGGATCGACATATCTGTAAAAATGTTTTTTTTTTTTTTTTCCATTATTGTAGTACAAATGCTAGTGGGGAGTAAAAATATCTATATATATACAAAGATCAAAATAGAAACAAAGCTTTTTGTAAATGTAAAAAAGATTGTACATACAAGTTTACATACATACTGTACATATGTAAGACCCACCATGGCTTGTCTGCAATATATAAAATGTATTTTATCCGTCTGTATATGATGCTTTGCATTGTGTCTAAGCTTATTCTACTTTCTTGAACTTGAAACTTATTTTGAAGTTTTTGGAATAAAATTTAAAAACGAATGTGTCTTTGACTATTCATTTAATGGAATACACACGGAGGTTTAATTATTCCGGTAAAACACTGATAACACCAGTATTTTTTCCCAGTCTGATACATCAACATGAATGTATATTCTGGCCTCATTATGTGTAGTATAATACAAAGACAGGAAATGACTTGGTAGATTGCGGAGGTGGTCATTGCTGTGGTGGTTTGTATTCATTATTCATCTACACACAATAATGCATTCATGTCCCTTCAAAACCAAATCCAGTCAAGCTACATTGCCTCTGCAGCGTTCTCTGTGCTCACTTGTATTTGAACCCCGACTGTTGGGCTTTTAATGACTCCATATCCCATGCCTCCAATACATAATTAGCTGTCTGTACCTCCCAAGGAGCTTTGCGCCCAATCAGCACTGAAGCACACTGCGGTGAAAAGGTAGACTTAAAAGGCTGTCGGAATAGACACATTTTACTTTTTGTTCAGAAGCTTTTTTACAGCATTTTTTTGGGAGAATATATGGCTGTTTGATTGAGAATAGAGAGAGGTTCATTGTGTGAGGTTAAAGTGCATTTTGAATCCTACTGAACATTTAATCCACGATAAGTAAACAACCTCTTTGTTTGGCGTGACAATCAATATTATAGAAAAACCTTTTAACAGTGCAGTACAGTAAGGACAGCAATGCTTGGAAGGGTGGCATTCTTTTTATCAACAGTACTGTTGTACTGTTACTGCCTTTTAGGATCAGAATGTTTGTGATGGATACAGTATGGTCCACAACAGGGCAAACAAGCGCTTGTGGACATTGGACATCGTGTGCATGAGCAGATCACTGATTTTGCTTTTAAATCATGTTCGTCCCTTTCTCTCTCATTCCTCACAAAGCCCAGCCATCCATCCATCCATCCATCCATCCATCCATCCATCCATCCATCCATTCATTCATTCATTCATTCATTCATTCATTCATTCATTCATTCATTCATTCATTCATTCATTCATTCATTCATTCACTATTGATTTCCCTCCCACATCTGAGTCCACCTGGCCATGGGTACCTTATCCAGCATGTGTTTGTGTTTAGTTAAGACCTCTCTTTACTGTGTATATTGACAAATCATTTGTGATCATTTGCTTTGATCTAAATAAATCATTGGTGCTTAAGATGGAGGCTGTGTTTGCGCAGATTTAGATTTCACGTTTCTGGATGAGGTTCTCACAGTGTGATGCTACACTTGATGAGGTTCCCCAAAGAAAGCCCTGAAGATCGTACAATGACTGGCACAGTCTAGCCGTTTCTCCTCAAACAGCACATAGCCTTGGTATCAGTCTCAGAGGGAACTTGTTTCCCCAGAAAGGGAGAGATAGAGGGGGGGGGGAGAGAGAGAGAGAGAGAGAGGGGGACAGAGAGAAAGAGAGAAGGAGAGAGAAAGAGAGAGGGGGAGAGAGGGAGAAAGAGAGAGGGAGAGAGAGGTAGAGGGAGAAGGCGAGAGAGGGGGAGAGAGAAAGAGAGAGAGGGAAAGAGGGAGAAAGATAGAGGGAGAGAGAGAGGAAGAGAGAGATAGAGAGGACGAGAGAGGGATAGAGAAAGAGATAGAGGGAGAGAGAGGAAGAGAGAGGGAGAGAAAGAGAGATAGAGAGAGGAAGAGAGAGATAGAGAGGAAGAGAGAGGGATAGAGAAAGAGATAGAGGGAGAGAGAGCGAGAGAGAGGAAGAGAGAGAGGGAGAGAAAGAGGGAGAGGTAGAGAGAGGGAGAGAGAGAGGAATAGAGAGGGAGAGAGGAAGAGAAAGAGAGAGAGGCAGCTCAGTCTCGACACCTCAGACCGAAGGTAAAGGAGTGCTGTAGGAAGCAGGTGGATGTGGTGGAGGAGATCGGAGATTTCACAGCTCTTTCCCACAAAGGCCCCGGCTCACAGAGGGCCTTCACAAGGGCCACACCAGCCCCAGCTGGCACACTCAATCCTCACCTCTGTGGGGGTGTCTGGATGGACAGACTTCTCTGCGCCATGAAAAGACCTCCTTTCTCTAGCAAGATACTCAGGTAATGCTTCTCCGGGCTCAAGGTAAGCTTTGCTATCAGAGAAGTGTTTGAAACACCACAGTGTGACAGGCAGACATTTATTCTCTCTTTACAGCCTTTCATCTGCCCCAGAGCCAGCAGAACCAATTGCTCTTTCCGTTCAAAAGGTGTGTGTGTGTGTGTGTGTGTGTGTGTGTGTGTGTGTGTGCACGCGTGCGTGTGCGTGCATGCACGTGTGTGTACGTACAGTATGCATGTGCATGTGTGCTTGTGCATGTGTGTGCGTATGTGTGCGTGTGCAAGTGTGTGTATGTGTTCACTGGGTATTGGCAAGGTTAAAGCCTTTTATTGATTGGTTAAATCAACAGCCACACATAAGTCATTAGTCACCCCTGTTCTGAACCTGGTTTCCATAGTGATTAATCAAAACATGTCAAGTTCCCCTGGGGAACACTGCCACGGCAACCTTTCAGCCTGTAGTATACGCGGAGCATAGTATACCCTGTTAAAGATGTATCCTAATAATTAAGAAAAGAGTAGTCGAGAAAGCCAAGGTTCATCTTTGCAAGTCCAAGCTGGTTACCTTTATTCCAGATAAGTTACGAGTTTCCAAAGTCGGGCTCAAAGAGAATCCAAGAGCAAGATTATGATGAACACAGAGCATTATAAACAGTGTGGGTGTGACCATACCTGCATATGCAAATACTTCACTAGCCAATTATCAGTGAGTAGGCTAGGCCAGAAGGTCAACAGCTGAAGTGAACAAAGACAGGGATGAAAGCTAGTTGGGAGGAGGGAATCCCTGGGGAGGTCTCCTGACATAAAGCTTTCAGAAGGCCTGGAGATGAGGGGTCAGGGCAATGAACAGAGCACAGCTGCTCACTTTACACAATGTCTTGAACAGAGAATACATTCATTTGAATTCATCTATTATAACCCATAGTATACCCATAGCATACCCGTAGTATACCTGTAGTCTACTCGTAGAATACCTGTAGCATACCCATAGTCTACCCATAGCATACCCGTAGTATACCTGTAGTCTACCAGTAGTCTACTCGTAGAATACCTGTAGAATACCTGTAGCATACCCATAGTCTACCCGTAGTATACCTGTAGTATACCTGTAGCATACCCCTAGTGTACTCGTAGAATACCTGTAGAATACCTGTAGCATACCCGTAGTATACATGTAGCATACCCATTATACCCGTAGTATACCTGTAGCATACCCATAGTATATCTGTAGTATACCTGTAGCATACCCGTAGTATATCTGTAGTATACCTGTAGCATACCCCTAGTATATCTGTAGTATACCTGTAGCATACCCCTAGTATATCTGTAGTATACCTGTAGCATACCCATAGTATATCTGTAGTATACCTGTAGCATACCCCTACTCTACTCGTAGAATTCCTGTAGAATACCTGTAGCATACCCGTAGTATACCTGTAGCATACCCATTATACCCGTAGTATACCTGTAGCATACCCATTATACCCGTAGTATACCTGTAGCATACCCATAATATACCTGTAGTATAACTGTAGCATACCCATAGTATACCTGTAGAATACCTGTAGCATACCCATTATACCCGTAGTATACCTGTAGCATACCCATAATATACTTGTAGTATACCTGTAGCATACCCCTAGTATATACTGTATGTAGTATACCTGTAGCATACCCATAGTATACCCATAGTATACCTGTAGCATACCCCTAGTATATCTGTAGTATACCTGGGAACAAGAGGTAAAACCGGGTAATATACAGTACTCAGGGGCACCAAAATGTTTGGCCCTATGAAAGAATATAATATTGGACCTTGTCAAGCCTAGACCTTAACATAATACAAATAATAACAGTTGGGGTTCAGTGCAGGGGTTCAGTATGGGGTTCAGTGCAGGGGTTCAGTATGGGGTTCAGTGCAGGGGTTCAGTATGGGGTTCAGTGCAGGGCCCTTGGAGTCGTCCTAACTTGTTGTGTCATTTTGATGTACGGTTGCAGACAAATAGGAAAAACGATAGTGTCGGCTCCACGCTCGTCATATTTCAAGGTCTTGAGGAACCCGATGAACAAAAAGACATCGATCTCCCTCCTGAACAGATCGATCAGCTGCTCCTTCCTCGTCTGGTATGGACCCGCGCTGTTCTCCACCAACGTTTACTCTCCTGACTCTCAAATCCAAGTCAACCGCTGAGTTCCTACGAAGATTGAAATGGTTTATCACCGTCTAAAAGGCAATTAGTGAAGTCGATAGCAGAGAGGACTAGGGCGGGTTTTGACGTCTCATGATGGATAATAGAATTCAGTTTCATCTCAAATGACATCCTATACAGTAGCACCCATGTTTCAAAGGAGCAGCAACATCTGGGATATTAATGACAGTGACATACTGTATGTGTTGCTTTTATCTAAAATGTCCAACTCTAGAGCAATCATTTTATACCGTGTTCTATCAGTTGCCAGCATCGCCATGCTTTACTCCTAACTACTTATAAAATTGTATTACTGCTATAAACCGACTGGAGTGTACTATCCATCAGTGCTCGGTCCTTTTTTTAATGATGTATGTCAACTTGAGTTTTACTGGCCTTGAACGGCTCAGCGATCCTTCCCGATATCTCCCTCAGGCTCTCTCAGCCGATATCTCCCTCAGGCTCTCTCAGCCGATATCTCCCTCAGGCTCTCTCAGCCGATATCTCCCTCAGGCTCTCTCAGCCCGATATCTCCCTCAGGCTCTCTCAGCCGATATCTCCCTCAGGCTTTCTCAGCCGATATCTCCCTCAGGCTCTCTCAGTGATCCTTCCTGATATCTCCCTCAGGCTCTCTCAGTGATCCTTCCTGATATCTCCCTCAGGCTCTCTCAGTGATCCTTCCTGATATCTCCCTCAGGCTCTCTCAGCCGATATCTCCCTCAGGCTCTGTCAGTGATCCTGCCTGATATCTCCTTCAGTAATCCTTCCTGATATCTCCCTCAGGAGCTCTCAGGAGCTCTCAGGAGGACTTGTTGAGAGAGTGGATCGTCACAAAGACGCCTCCTGGCGAGTCCAAACAGCTCTCGCTGAGGTTGCTAAATGACAATTAGACCTGTCACTTCTATCAGTGCTTAATGACGGACGCGTGACACCGTCAGCTACACAAGCCACTTCCTCGTTGGAGATGACAGGCCTATTATCCGGGGGTCCAATAGTCATGCTCCCTTTTTTGTTTTCAAATAAGGGAAACTCATTATGCGACAAGAGAAAGGAAAGCACTCCTGACTGGTGTTTTCAGGAAGATGATTTGGACTTGACAACTTGTTTATCATAAGTGGATGCTTGATGTCTTTGTTTATTACATTTGAATAACCAAAGGTTCTATAGTATCCAGTGTCCTAAAGATACCATGTCTGCACCATGGACATGTTTGGGGTACTGTATATTTATATATTATACCCGCATATTGATGATCATTTTGTGAAATAGAAGACTTGAATAAAATACATATATTAAATACTCAAAAGTATGTTGGGTGAATTTGATTGACATTAGTGTTTGCACAAGTATGTGGCTGGTCCATTGGTTACATTGTAATGAGTAAATATTATTTGCAAATAGTGACCCAAGTGAGAGAATTAACTACTGTACCAAGCAAATACAATCAAGAATTGTCCCTTGAGCTACTATACATCCTTTCTCCGTAACCCTCCATATTATTGCAGAGGTCCACTGGGACAAAAAAAATGAAATCAAAAGCCGACCGTTGTCACTCTCAGTGGTTGATCACTTCCTGTTTGTCAAAGCCAAGGTCAGGGGTCATCAGTCCTGGGTCAGTCCCCTCGATTTGACCCGCCACTCACCTTTCTCCACATCCAGAAGAGGATTTCTTCCCATGCCAGGCGTCACGGTGGATGTGTTTATCCTCACCGGAAGCCCCTGCTGTGTACGAGCTGGGATACTCTTTTGCCAAATCCCAGCTCTGCTTGCCTGGGGGCTTAGGGAGCTGAGGGGGACGGATGGATGAACGGAGGGAGGGATTGACAGATGAGAGGAGGTGTATCAGCGGGGGATTCTGCTTACTGCTGTCGAAATGTCTTTTCCCTTTTCTGCGTGTATCCAGTATCTATGTAGGTCACTCACCACAGGCGCCAGTTTCAAGTGTTTTCCTCAGTCATTTTTTTCAGTGTGTCCCTGCTTATTGGAGAGAGCGAGGATCTTACAGTAGGGGTCACTAGCAGGCGGACTGCGATCCTAACACATTCAAGCGCTAATGTCAGCACAGCCAAGCCAGCACCGGGACTCAGAATCCGCTACCGATCGCCTACTCAACTCCACATGAGTATCGCACAGTAACATCACAGCGAGCGCAGTCATCGGAAAACATCTTGATACAAAGATATTTGAGAGCACCCCCCCTCCCCCCTGAAGAAAAAAGTGTGCCCTTGCACGTGCATCACCTCTGGACCTTTGCTTGAGAAAATGTTCTGTAGCTGGACCCCTGTTGGACTGCATGTACCGCATGCTCTATCAGAGGGAGAAAGAGAGAGAATTGTAACTTCCCCAGTAACTGTCAACAGTATGAAAACATTACCCAGCATCCCCGGCTCATGACAACAAGACCTTAACTAATGGGGATCTGTCAGCCTGTTGGGTCACCATGGGATAATAACACCAGACACACAGGGGGGTGAAGAGAGAGGCACATACAGGAATCACACCCTGACTCGCACACTCATTCACTCATTCATTCATTCTCTCTCTCTCTCTCTCTCTCTCTCTCTCTCTCTCTCTCTCTCTCTCCCTCTCTCCCTCTCTCTCTCTCTCCTTTTCTCTCACTCCCTGTACCCCGCCTCACTCAACAGCAAACCAGCAGATCCCTGTGTGTGACAGTCAAATGGGTTCATTAGCACATTTGTATAATGACTTGGGTAATTACTGGTGAATTTGCAGGGGGTGGGGGGTGGATGAGACTGCAAGCAAAGTATGACTCAATTCCCTCAGTTGGATTCACACTGGAAACACATTATGAGTATTATTTACATTATGAGTTCTCTCAACACTGCCGATGGTGGGTCTCAGTTTGAGCTCAGAGGATTAAGCTTAATTTATTCCACCTGTAGTACAACAAATGTCTCTCGACAGAAAAAAAATGTCGACATTTAGCATTTATACTTCAGCGATTTGTGTCTGATCACCTCCATGGTAACTTGCAGACGTGTGGCTGATTGTCTCTATGACAACATCAAACTCTTACATTGTTTACATTGCGTGAATGATGGCCGCTGCACCGGTGCCGGTGGCTGAAATAGACGACATTATAGAGGAGGAGGAAGAGATTTGAAAGTTGATTTCGTTGAGAGAGAGGAGGAATAGAAAGAGAAGGTAGTCGGTTCGTCCACTCAACAGAACAAGACAAATTCAAGGGGAGTACCTGCTACCGACAGATACGAGAGATGGACGAGGAAATGCACTTTCATTATTTTAGGATGTCCACTAACCAAGGAAGCCAAAGCATATCCATGGCAACGAACGTGCCTTCTATCTAGCTGTCCAATCACAGCTGTCTGCCGAAAGTGACGGCGTCTGCGACATTAGAAAGTTTGGTAGGTGCAAGACACCCCTGTCCAACACAAAAAAGTGCCGACAGTGACGTAATTTCAAAAGTGTCGTACGACGAAGTAAAAATTGGCCTTTATACGTCCTGAAAATGGTGGCGGATGGCAACGCTTGACTGAAAAACACGCTGGGTCTGGGTCGTTATTGGGGGTGGTTTGGACGGGCCTATGACATGGGGGCTGGGTCGTTTTTGGGGGGTGGTTTAGATGGCCCTACAACATGGGGTCTGGGTCGTTATTTGGGGATGGTTTAGACGGCCCTATGACATGAGGGCTGGGTCGTTATTGGGGGTGGTTTAGACGGCCCTATGACACGGGGGCTGGGTCGTTATTGGGGGTGGTTTAGACGGCCCTATGACATGAGGGCTGGGTCGTTATTGGGGGTGGTTTAGACGGCCCTATGACACGGGGGCTGGGTCGTTATTGGGGGTGGTTTAGACGGCCCTATGACATGGGGGCTGGGTCGTTATTGGGGGTGGTTTTGCTCATAATAGTTAGATGGAGGATTGAGAGAGGTTCAAATGAGGCTTCATACAGTATGCAAGGGTTAGACCATACACCAGAAGTCTGGGCATTCCTCCTTTTAATCAAATTGCTTTTTGCTTTTAATCAAATTGTGAAATTGTTAATAAAATATATCTCATAGTTCACACATTTGTTTCCGGCCGGTGGTTTGTTAAGGAAGCAGAGTGGCGAGCATCCATCAGGCCTGGCCCCGCCTCCATCAGGCCTGGCCCTGCATCTGTAACCCTGTCACAGAGAACACAACCAGACCTGGGACCACTGATTATCACAACACACATCTGTAACCCTGGCACAGAGAACACAACCAGACCTGGGACCACTGATTATCACAACACACATCTGTAACCCTGTCACAGAGAACACAACCAGACCTGGGACCACTGATTATCACAACACACATCTGTAACCCTGGCACAGAGAACACAACCAGACCTGGGATCACTGATTATCACAACACACATCTGTAACCCTGGCACAGAGAACACAACCAGACCTGGGATCACTGATTATCACAACACACATCTGTAACCCTGGCACAGAGAACACAACCAGACCTGGGACCACTGATTATCACAACACACATCTGTAACCCTGGCACAGAGAACACAACCAGACCTGGGACCACTGATTATCACAACACACATCTGTAACCCTGGCACAGAGAACACAACCAGACCTGGGACCACTGATTATCACAACACACATGCACATTAACACATGTACCAACATACATTTAGATGAGAGGACACATGCACAGACATACGTTCATTTAGACCACACAGACACACACATATCTACAAACAAATGCAGATGTGGTGTAATGTGATGTAGCTATTGTATTGTGAACTTTTAAATGAATAAAGATGTTATCTCCCTGGGCAACAGAAGATCAGAGATACAGTAGAAAAGGAAAAAAAATAATTCACCTACAAAAGGAAAAGTTGTGCAAGCAGCAACACAGGAACCACACGTGTTAAAACACACTCATAGATAAATATATTTCAGCCGCAATGATTATGATCTCCTAGAGTATGTAGTGGTCCATTCTCCCAGCTTTGACTAATGATTAGTGGATTAAAATAGTTGCTTAATGATACAGAATATGGAAAGGCTATTGATTATGCATTTTTATTAAGTTATTCTATTGATTGTGTATGAAGCACTAAGGCTGCTCAATAAATATAGGATATTACATTTCCAGTGTTCTAAATTAGCTCTCTCATGATTGTTGTGTGTGTTTGATCGGGTATTTTATTGTGTGTCTAGTTCTGTCTGTCATCTTTTCCCTTTACTTTACCCAGAGCAGCACTAGTCTTCCAGTCCAGAACACAGGGTCCAGAACCTCTTCAGAGCTGGTCAGCAGGCAGTCCTTCCATTCACTTAAACATGCCGCTAATCTAGACCATTCACAATTACCGATTTTTTATTTATTTATTTAAAGTAAAGGGAAAATGCATGTTTAGCCCTGTTTTAAGGTTACTTATGATCATATACAATGGTTCAGATCAAAACGTTGACAAAACTAGCATTTTCGAGAAAGACGCGACCGTTGTAGATGTGTAGTCAATCCGCAGAGGTGATTCAGGAAGCGGAACTACTAACGGTAGCTATTGTCTATGTTAGCTAGGCTAGCTAGTTTGCTCACTGCTCAGGCTACTCTTTAGCTCACAGACAAGGAAGCCCTAGGCTAAAGTTCAGAAAACGCTTATCAAAATGGTTGATCTAGAAGAGTATGAATTTGATCGATTTTGATTGAGCGCTTATCGTTTCGAGCCTGAATATAGTGAGGAGGAACTACAGCAAATGGAAGAGATGGAGGCTCGCCGAACCGCAGAGCCAGAGACGGTCGATGAAGCTGTCGCTATACCACAAACCACGGTTGTTGGGTGGTGTGCTTGCAAACATTGCCGACAGATGCCCACCGAAGAGGAAAGTTTGTGCTGTACCGAGTGGGACCTGTTGCTAACAGCTGACATGGCAAACCTTTCGGTCAATGAGTCTGACTCCTTGCCTGTTGAAAGCGAGTCCTGCTTTTACCACTAGTATTTATGTCCGAGCGAATAAATCTACAGTTTTGATAATTTCATGCTGTAAAACCACTTCTTACAATTCTATTTTTCTAAAGTTAGTCTTAGCAAAGGGATTATTATTATTATGCTTCAACACACACACACACGGGCGCACACACACACAGCTGGCAATAAGAACTTACCTCAAGTTCTTCCACTGTTTCTGACAGCCGTGCGTGTGTTTCTGACAGCCCTGCGTGTGTGTGTTTCTGACACCCGT
>NC_140254.1:9287647-9295147 GCF_949987555.1 Borostomias antarcticus
CCCTCCTCCTTCTCCTCCCCCCTCTCTCATCCCCTCCCCTCTGTGTTCCTCTCCTCCCTGGTCACCCTCTCCTCCTTTCACCTCTAGATTACATTTCCTACCTGAGGGATTAGATTGGGTGGATGAGTTTGATAGGTCTTGGATAGATTACACTGATCACACACACACACACACACACACACACACACACACACACACACACACACACACACACACACACACACATACACACCTGTCTGTAGATGTATCCCTCACCTTTATCTTCTGTCACACCTTTATCACTGTGTTACCTGAAGGCACAGCTCAGCTCCACACGTCCCATCACACACACACACACAGACACACACACACACAAGTTCAAAGGTTGACAAAACCACACTTGCACATCATTAGAATTCCAACCATTTATATGGGATTTATCATTCAACTAAACATGGAACCTGAATACTACCTGATATTTCAACCTGCTCCCATCAGTGATTGGGTTGTCACATGATTTTGGGCACATCTTCTTGCTTGCGTCCATGAATATCCGACACAATGACGTTCCAGTGTCCGAAAACAGTTAAATCATTCCCTACAGTGTAGTTCACTATGGGTAACACTACAGTACAATACATTTAGCTACATTTCAATCGATCGCGTCTACAAACCATCTCTGCTACGCTTCCTTAAAAGGGACAGCAAAAAAGAGGAAGTGCTTTGCTACAGTAACTCTGGTTCTTGTCGAGGGGTAACATCTCCTAAGTCCCAGTAGCAGCTTCAATAATGTGTTGCCTTCGTCTTGCTTATTGACTATCTCAGCCACACAATATTCCTACGATGTACAATATACACAATATAATACAAATAATATAGATAACCAGTTAACTAGTCACACAGTTACTGACAGTCGAATTGAGTTTGCTGCTCAACGACGCCTCCTGGCGGCTATTGTGAACAAGGAGGCGGTCTGGAGTGGTCCGAACGGAACTCTAAAACTGCGCCGCCGCTGTCGTTGCTGCTCTCCGCTCAACATGCGGCGCGGACGGTTACTTCTCATGACTGTAGGTCACTTGATTGAGTCAAGACCTCCTTCAGACTGAGATTTATAAGACTATTGATGAAGGTTATTTGTTTCCCTGTACAGAACAGGGTGGTGCCCCATAAGAGTTGATTTAATGTATTAAATTAATTTTCCTTCATATTTGTGATAACTGCGGTATAATCATAAATTGTACCTAGTCATATAGTCATAGTTCAATAGGTCTAACACTTAGACCGCTACATACAGTACACACACACACATACACACACACACACGCAAACACACACACACACACATACACACACATATACACACACACACACATATACACACCTCACTCACACACACCTCTGTAGGATCAAATCAAATAGATTTGCATTGAACTGATGAAACTCATTGCAACCCTTGACTGATCCATGACTCATTGGTTAAGGCAGATGAGGACACACTTTCTCTTTATTTCTTCATCTGTTTCTCTCTCTCTCTCTCTCTCTCTCTCTCTCTCTCTCACACACGCAAAAGCTCTAAGCCATGTGGCGCGTTCCAGGCAACCCGTAACTCGTGTTTTTCCGACCTTCTACACGTGAAAATGCACTGGAATGGCAGTCAAACCCGTAACTTCCCACCCGTGAACTCGTACCAGATCGATGTACTCCCAGTTGCGCTCTCTGACGTCACACAGCCCTCTAAGCAAGATGGCAGCCCCCATGGGTATGGCGACAAAGATAACTTTAGGGCAACGTAAAGTAAATTTGTACGTTGTAATCAAAATAATACAAACGATTATGCACTACAATCTGCTATGTGTATGTAATGATGCCCAAATATGTTGACAAGAGATAGCTAGTGCTAGCTAGCTAACATTAAGGTAAACCTGAACGTGACCATGCAAACGGCGAAAAGTCGATGTCAATAAATAAAATGTAACGTACGATTTCTTAGCATAGCGAAATTAGGAATACAATGTTTAGCTTGCCAGCTCTGACAATGTGCCAAATCTCAAGCTTTTACCATATCGGCTTGTTTACATTTATCCAGAATGCCACGCATTCAGACAGTTTGCCTGGAACGCTATGAAGTCGTGAGTCGTGACTCAACTAACTTACGGGCTCAAAATCCTATCTGGAATGTGGCATTAGCCCACTGATGAGTGGGCGAGTGATTATCATTTGTCAACCATGTTTTTCCCCCACAGTAATGATGAAGGGTTTACTTGTTCAGGTACTCGGGCTGCACCTGTGGTTCTGATGAACGGTTGACTTGTTCAGGTACTTGGGCTGCACCTGTGGTTCTCTGTGTACAACAGAACGTTGTCAATTTGTTGAATCGATGTTTATTTTGGCAAGCGCTGCGGTGCGGAGTGCACATCTGTTCCGGCTGGCGTGTGCTGCTCCACCAGGGCAGCAGAGACGCGTCGCCCTGCCAGGTGACAGATTACAAATCAAAATTATTTTCTTTTCTTTTTTTGAACTGTATTGCCATTAACAGACATGAACAGGCAATTTACATTGCAAAACAAAATCTAAATCTCCTTGAGTGGGCTTCAAAACAATGGCAAAACAATGGCAGCTCCATGAGAATGTCTGTTTCCAGAATTTTCCATTTCCAATTTCCAATTCTTCTTTGACGTTAATCCAAAATGTCTGAATTCAGTCCCAGAATGTATGAGTATGGTGGCCAAGGATACCGCAGAGAATTCTAGAAGGACACAAGCTATCAGCAGGGTCCTAATGAACTTATTTTAACCTTCTAATCACATTCTTTCCAAAGCTGGCTCCTAATACCCCGGTGGCATCTAGAACATGCTATTTCCCAGGTGTCATCGTCCACTGTTCTATTGAGCTCAAGTTCCCATGTTCCTTTGATATGCTGTTATTTGACATGTCTAGCATAATATTTTGTAAATATGGGATATTTGTTTCTTTGTTGATGCAGGGTGCTCAAGCATATACTGTATATAAAGTGGGTTTCCATATTAGTAGTTTCTCTTCTAATACTGTCTCACTCTGTATGTTTTGTGATATAGTGTCTAATGTGTAGATATCGTAATAGGTCACTTGAGGATAAGGCAAATGTCTCGGAGTTATGAAAAAGATCTAAATACATTCCCATCAAACAGTTGGTTAATTGGTTAACATCTCTTATAAGTATTATCTCACATGGATGGGAGAAACTCAACACAACGGCCCATGACAAAGCTGCAACTCTCTCCTTCAATTGAGAAATCAAACCTCTTAATCATACACTCCAGGCAGTTGCCTGGCAACAGTTCTCCCCTCATTCGACCCCACAATTGTTTTTTTTGCGGAGAGTAAAATGAGAAGTGAACGTGGGCCCCATGTGTGTGTGTGTGCGTGTGTGTACATCAGTACCAGGGCACTTGATATCTAAAACAATTAATCCGTCCTGCTGCCAGACCCCCCTCAGCGTCTGCGTGGAGAGCTGGCGACGCCACGCCCTGACCGCCCGCACACCCTGACCGCCCCAACGCCCTGACCGGCCCTGACCACCCCCACGCCCTGACCGCCCCCACGCCCTGACCGCCCGCACACCCTGACCGGCCCTGACCACCCCCACGCCCTGACCGCCCCCCACGCCCTGACCGGCCCTGACCACCCCCACGCCCTGACCGCCCCCAGGCCCTGACCGGCCCTCACCACCCCCACGCCCTGACCGGCCCTTACCACCCCCACGCCCTGACCGGCCCTGACCACCCCCACGCCCTGACCGGCCCTCACCACCCCCACGCCCTGACCGGCCCTTACCACCCCCACGCCCTGACCGGCCCTGACCACCCCCACGCCCTGACCGACCCTGACCACCCCCACACCCTGACCGCCCCCACGCCCTGACCGCCCCCACGCCCTGACCACCCCCACACCCTGACCGCCCCCACGCCCTGACCACCCCCACACCCTGACCGGCCCTGACCACCCCCACGCCCTGACCGGCCCTGACCACCCCCACACCCTGACCACCCCCACACCCTGACCGGCCCTGACCGCCCCCACGCCCTGACCACCCCCACACCCTGACCGCCCCCACGCCCTGACCGGCCCTGACCACCCCCACGCCCTGACCGGCCCTGACCACCCCCCACGCCCTGACCGGCCCTGACCACCCCCACACCCTGACCGCCCCCACGCCCTGACCACCCCCACACCCTGACCGGCCCTGACCACCCCCACGCCCTGACCGGCCCTGACCACCCCCACACCCTGACCACCCCCACACCCTGACCACCCCCACACCCTGACCGGCCCTGACCGCCCCCACGCCCTGACCGCCCCCACGCCCTGACCGGCCCTGACCACCCCCACGCCCTGACCGGCCCTGACCACCCCCACGCCCTGACCGGCCCTGACCACCCCCACGCCCTGACCGGCCCTGACCACCCCCACACCCTGACCACCCCCACGCCCTGACCGGCCCTGACCACCCCCACGCCCTGACCGGCCCTGACCACCCCCACACCCTGACCACCCCCACGCCCTGACCGGCCCTGACCACCCCCACACCCTGACCACCCCCACGCCCTGACTGCCCCCATGCCCTGACCGGCCCTGACCGCCCCCACGCCCTGACCGGCCCTGACCGCCCCCACGCCCTGACCGGCCCTGACCACCCCCACGCCCTGACCGCCCCCATGCCCTGACCACCCCCACGCCCTGACCGCCCCCACGCCCTGACCGGCCCTGACCACCCCCACGCCCTGACCACCCCCACGCCCTGACCGGCCCTGACCACCCCCACACCCTGACCACCCCCACGCCCTGACTGCCCCCACGCCCTGACCGACCGAAGTTTCAAGTTCAAGTTTTTTATTTGACACTCATATGGCAGTTAAAAACTGAAATGCATGAGTATTTACAAGAATATAGACATTAAACCTAGGATAACTCAAATTACCAATAGAACAAACATTCAATATTTAAAATGGTCATTCAAGATTCTTGTCAGTGAGGGGATTCTTGTCACCCGCAGCCCATCTGAGCACAGCCACCCCCCCCCCCCCAGCCCATCTGACTCCCACCCGTAGCCCATCTGAGCACAGCCACCCCCCCCCCCCCAGCCCATCTGACTCCCACCCGTAGCCCATCTGAGCACAGCCCCCCCCCCCCCCCAGCCCATCTGACTCCCACCCGCAGCCCATCTGAGCACAGCCGCCCCCCCCCCCCCAGCCCATCTGACTCCCACCCGCAGCCCATCTGAGCACAGCCCCCCCCCCCCCCCCAGCCCATCTGACTCCCACCCGTAGCCCATCTGAGCTGATCTGATTTTAGAACTTGTCTATAATGTTGCAGGCCAGACATTGTGTGTACTTTTTTTCTGGCTATCCATAGTGTGACAGACTATATGCACATTCTAAACATATTGTACTTTTTTAATATAATAAATCGTTCTTAATCGTTTTCCATGGTGCTGATTAGGGATGGGCACGAGTACACGAGTACTCGTTGTTGACGTCAGTGCTCGAGTAACCATGGCGAGTAATTGTTTCACTATGAAAAAAAAAAGCTTCGTTATTCATGCACCACTGTTTTTGGCTACCTGCGTGAGGCTACTCACATCAGTCGCAACATGTCTGCTGCTCGTAAAAGTACAGTCTGGAAATACTTTGAGAAAGAAGGGGAAAACAGTGTGCAGTGCAAAATCTGCAATGTGAAACTTGCTTATCATAAGCAAACCAGCTCAATGCTCAACCACATGCGGTTAAAGCACAACGAAACAATGAATTAGACGACTGGACAACAACCCCGAATCACATCATTTGCTAGCCCGGCTAGCTCACGAAGATGCGACGCCAAACGAACAGAAAAGATAAGTTAAAGAACACAGTATGTCCGCTGTGACGTTTGTTCTTTAATAAATGCAATTGGATTTAATGGCTTAAATTGTTGGTTCATTCATATGCAAATTCGCTATAACGAAATACGTCGGGATAATTTCTAAACAATCGGGCACGTTTACTTAATCGGGCACATAGCCTACTGTATAGCCTACATCGATGGCCACGGACCTCCCGGATTTATTTTTACGGTAGGCTACAGAACAGCGAGTACTCGAGTACTCGTTCATTATGAATATAGAGTACTCAAGTATTACAATAACTGAAAATGCCCATCCCTAGTGCTGATGTCACGCTGTAAACAAGATGGCCGTGCCTGTGTTGGCAGCTCATCGTCCTAACTGGCTACCGATTTCATTTGTCCTGTTTCTGTTTGTGTCGCTATGTCTGTGTAGTGTAAAATCAGCTGCTTATGATCGCCAAACACTGCTGGACATTGCTGCCTCGGTGGTAAACTCCCTGTCTCATCGACCTGAACAGTGGAGCTCCCACCAGGCTCTGCGTTACTACATCGCTGGGTCTATCTGGGCTCGTTCATGCTGTTGCCCCCGGACTAAGCGGGCGAGGAGAAGTGGTAGACGAGCGGGAGTCGCAGTAAGACTCCGGAAACTTACCCGAGGACGTCCCTCCTCCATGCCCCACGCCTCATCCATGCCTGGAAATGTTTGTGTGTGTCTCTCCTGCCTCCAGGCCCATCGAATTTGCCCCAATGACTCTTCAATGATTCTATATCCCTGTGGTTTCACTGTGAGTCTGCTGGGAGCAACAGGCCTGCAGGGATGTTTTAAGATGGATTTATCTAAATTGTCAGATTTAGGGACCCTCCATAGCATTTCTGTGAAAAACCAGCCCAAATGAACCCACGTTCCCCCCTGTGTGACCTGCCATTGATCCGTAAGCGTGTAGGGGAAAGCAGGAGGTCCCTGACTTGAGCCGGGAGGCCTGCAGATCCGGTGTGGCTTGAGATCAGCAACATTCCTGTCAGTGAGATGGTCTCACAGAATAATGTGTCATGTCTATAATCTGCTACACACACGCACGCACACACACACACACACACACACACATACACGCACACACACATACACACACACACAAGCATTGAAAGACACGCACAAAACTGACAGTGTGAGCCAAAACGGGGGATAGAATGTGAGTCATGGAACCATGGAATCGTTACATGAATGTGTTGGCACAAAGGATGCCATAACAAAGTCTGTCTGGAACATGCTGTGTGTGTGTGTGTGTGTGTGTGTGTGTGTGTGTGTGTGTGTGTGTGTGTGTGTGTGTGTGTGTGTGTGTGGGTGGGTGTATGTATGTGTGTGTGTGTGTGTGTGTTTGAGAGGGAGAAAGAGAGTGAGAGTGTGTGTGTATGTGTTTGAGAGAGAGCAAGTGAGTGAGAGTGTGTATGTGTGTGTTTAAGAGAAAGTGAGTGTGTGTGAGCGTGTGTGTGTGTGTGTGTGTGTGTGTGTGTGATTCAATAAACTGACCAAGAACCAGACAATACCAGCAGACAATGTACTTATACTGTGTATCCAGACAAAGTGATGACGGTGTTGTGTTGAGACCAGCGATGAAGGACATTGTACAAAACACATAGGGAGATACAGAGGAAGGTCAACTT